>NC_069503.1:858863443-859145122 GCF_027579735.1 Bombina bombina
AGAAGAGGGTTTGGTTAGTGTACTCTCCAGAGCACATTAAGGTAAGTATATTACACTTTAAAAGTAAGTAGCTATTGTATTTAAAATATTTCTTAATGCACCTTCGTCTTTAGGACACTTTGGCTTAGCACACCTTGCGGGTTAGCTTTCCAACAGGGTTTTAGTAGTATGCCCCATAGAAGTCTATTAAGGGAGGGGTTTAGTGCTAGTGTTCTATCAGGCCTTTAGAAGTTAGAGCACCCAAAGCTTTTGCTCATGCGCTGATTAAACTTGAGCAGTGTTCTTGTTAATATTTTTGCACTCCATTTGTAATCTAGACCATATTCGGCTAATGGCTAGGCAGGTGACAGCTTCTTCCCTCACCACTCCACATTTGTAACTCCAAAAGAACTTGCGCTCTCAGAGGATGGCATCCCCCAAACTGTTATCTAAAATTGTCACAAGTTGTAGCAGCGGCACAAATGGGCTGGCAGTCACCCAAAACTCTTGTTCTGTTCATATGCAAAAATGAAAGAAAAGTCTATATATTGTTAACATATAATAGTTATGCGCTGATTTCTCAGTGTCTCAGCAGAATGTAAAATGAAACAGAAACACCAAAAAAGTTTATATATATTTGCCTGCTAGCTAGCAGAATGATGATGGTACACTGGCCGAGGCAGAGCTACCTTTGGGGCGGCAGGTGTAGTAGCAGCAGGGCCCAAGTGCTAGGGGGGAACACATGGAAGCCAGTCTATACATAGGTTTGTGCACAATGTGTATAATCTTTATGCAGGGAAGTCTTTTATTAATGCAGATTGTCAGTCTATCTATCTTTCTATCTATCTATCTATCTATCTATCTATCTATCTATCTATCTATCTATCTATCTATCTATCATTTATCCATCTATTTATTAATCATCAAAATCATTAAACTGAGCAGAATGCATATTATTACTATTCAAAAACACTTACAAATAAAAAATGTCAGCAACAATGTAAATATATATATATATACCATAAACAATATATAGCATATGATACCAAAAGTGTAGGACCGAATTACACAAACAGTCATGGACTGGTGCAAATGTATGGATATTATATTGCCAATTCCATATATATGTGTAAGTCCAAATGTACTTAGGTATACAGTAGATAGGTGCAAACTGGCAGCTCTCCTCAGGGTAAAGGCCTTCCACTTCACAGTATTTCTATCAAAAGATGGAGAAGACGCCACATAGTGTAATTCTGTATGGTGTAACAAAAGATAAATGTTGAATGTAATACACATTTCATCTTGCACTGTAACGTAGTGCAAACTAGTCAGACCAGATCCTCAGAGTTGTCCGGTAAAACTCTCCTCTGGATACAGGGATACACTGGATACAAAAGAGTTCCTCTTCACTCGCAGTAGATGGGGGTATGTCGGCCTCCTTTCTGCTATTAAGTTGTATAAAAAAGTGTTTTATTAAACACCAAAATGTACAGCAACGTGTTTCTCAGTATTACTACAGTTTCATCAGGCTGATACAAACATTACAAACTTGCTACATTATATATACAAATACAACCAATAAAACGGCCGCTAAAATCACCCCCCCTCTCAGTCACATGACCTCCCAGGGGTGGTGTGTTACAATGTTAAAAACATAATAATACAATAATTTTATTAAAAGCATATTAAAAACTTGTTTGTAAAAACTTTTTATGTTGCAGTGTATAACTTGATTTTCAATCTTATATTTCTATTTGATACACTGAGATACTATATATGGTTGTATATAAAAAAAGTTTTTAATATGCTGTTAGTAAAATTATTGTATTATTATGTTTTTAACATTGTAACATTTTCTCATTTTGGCAGAAAAAGTGTTTTGTTTCCCAGTGCATATAAGAGTTATATTTATACTATAATGTACACTACTAAAGTGACAGTCTAGTTCAAAATAAACTTTTAAGATTTAGATAGGACATGTCATTTTAACCCCTTAAGGACAAGGCCATTTTTTAATTTCTTTCCCTTAAGGACCAGGGCTATGTTTACATTTCTGCTGTGTTTGTGTTTAAATGTGTTTCCTCTTACTTATTTACTGTACCCACACATATTATATACCGTTTCTCGTCATTAAATGGACTTTCTAAAGATACCATTATTGTCATCATATCTTATAATTTACTATAAAAAAATCTAAAATATGAAGAAAAAATGGAAAAAAAACACGCTTTTTCTAATTTTGACCCCCAAAATCTGTTACGCATCTACAACCACCAAAAAACACCCATGCTAAATAGTTTCTAAATTTTGTCCTGAGTTTAGAAAAACCAAATGTTTGCATGTTCTTTGCATTTTTTTTGCAAGTTATAGGGCAATAAATACAAGTAGCACTTTGCTATTTCCAAACCATTTTCTTTTCAAAATTAGCGATAGTTACATTGGAAAACTGATATCTGTCAGGAATCCCTGAATATCCCTTGACATGTGTATATATATATATATATATATATATATATATATATATATATATATATATATTTTTTAGTAGACAACCCAAAGTATTGATCTAGGCTAGTGATGTCACGAACATAAAATTTTGCGTTTGCGAACCGCGAAGGCGAACTTCCGCAAAACCGCCAGTGACTTCAATAGGCAGGCGAATTTTAAAACCCACAGGGACTCTTTCTGGCCACAATAGTGATGGAAAAGTTGTTTCAAGGGGACTAACACCTGGACTGTGGCATGCTGGAGGGGGATCCATGGCAAAACTCCCACTGAAAATTACATAGTTGATGCAGAGTCTGGTTTTAATCCATAAAGGGCATAAATCACCTAACATTCCTAAAATGTTTGGAATAACGTGCTTTAAAACATCAGGTATGATGTTGTATCAATCAGGTAGTGTAAGGGTTACACCCGCTTCACAGTGACAGACCAAACTCCCCGTTTAACGCACCGCAAACAGTCCATTTGCACAACCGAAAACTCCCCATTTGCACAAGGTTGGATACCAAGCTAGCCATGTCCCGTTCCTTGTCCTCACTGATGTCATTGAAGGTCTCTTCCTCCACCCAGCCACGTACAACACCAAGGGTCCCCGAAAGGGATGCCTGCTGTGTTTGGTCTTCCACCTCCTCAAAGCCACCTTCCTCCTCTGACTCCTCTTCTTCAGACTCCTCTCTCTGCATTGCCTCTCTCTGCGTTATTATAAGGTGTGTTAAGTAGTACTATTCCTATCAGTTTAATCCCTGTTACATCCCCTATCAGGGAACGTGTATATGGCATCGATTTTAGGAACCGGGAGATGGAAAAAGATGCTTGGTCGGTCCTCCTACTTCAAATTTGGGGCACTGCGCGTGCAATCTACTGTGCCACCAGATAGGAGTGGTGTGTTAAGTAGTACTATTCTGATCAGTTTAATCCCTGTTACGTCCCCTATCAGGGGACGTGTATATGGCATGGATTTTAGGAACCGGGAGATGGAAAAAGATGGTTGGTCGGTCCTCCTACTTCAAATTTGGGGCACTGCGCGTGCAATCTACTGTGCCACCAGATAGGAGTGGTGTGTTAAGTAGCACTATTCTGATCAGTTTAACCCCTGTTACGTCCCCTATTAGGGGACGTGTATATGGCATGGATTTTAGGAACCGGGAGATGGAAAAAGATGCTTGGTCGGTCCTCCTACTTCAAATTTGGGGCACTATGCGTGCAATCTACTGTGCCACCAGATAGGAGTGGTGTGTTAAGTAGTACTATTCTGATCAGTTTAATCCCTGTTACGTCCCCCTGTACAGGTTGGGGATTGCCTTTTGTGCAAAGAAATTTCGTCCGGGTACCTTCCACTGCGGTGTCCCAATAGCTACAAATTTGTATGGTAAAAGCTGGTGGGCTAAGAGTTCAGACAAGCCAGCTTTCAGATGCTGGGCAAGGGGGTGACTTTGTGACATTGGCTTCTTACGCTCAAACATGTCCTTGACAGACACCTGACTGTGGGCTGGTGATGAGCAGGAACTGCTCAAGGCGAGACACGGAGTGGCGGATGGTTGAGAGGGGGCAAGGAGGACAGCAGTGGTTGACGTGGCTGAAGATGCTGGACCAGGAAGAGGATGGCGGCTTTGAGTTTGTGTGCTGCTTGTACTCATGTGTTGATCCCATAGGCGTTTGTGATGTGCGATCATGTGCCTTCGCAAAGCAGTTGTACGTAGGTGGGTGTTGGACTTCCCACGACTCAGTTTCTTTTGGCACAGGTTGCAAATGACATCGCTGTTGTCAGAGGCAGACACACAAAAAAAATGCCACACTGTTGAGCTCTGCGATGATGGCATTCTGGTGGTGACAACAGCAAGCGTTGATTGGCGTGCTGTCTGGCTGACCCCGGGTGCCGATGCATGCTGTATGACTGTGCCACTAGCTCCTTGCGATGACCTCCCCCTGCTTCCAACTCGTCTCCTCCTCCTCCTCCTCTCTGTCTCCCCATCTGAACTTTCCCCCTGTTCTTCTTCTCTTCTAGCGGGCACCCACATGACATCCACGGATGCATCGTCATCATCAACCACTTCACTTGTATCTGACAACTCAACAAAGGAAGCAGCAGCAGGTACAACATCATCATCATCACACCGTACGTCCATGTCTGTAATGCTGCTTGACTGAGACATATCACTGCTATCTACATCCTGTGTCAATGATGGTTGTGCATCACTCATTTCTTCAAACTGATGTGTAAATAACTCCTCTGACAGATCAAGTGAAGCGGCTGTGGTGCTAGTGTTGGTGGTTGTGGCAGGCGGGCGAGTGGTAACTTGAGAGGTGCCCGAAGCTAAGCTGGAGGAGGATGGTGCGTCAAGGTTCCGAGCGGAAGCTGTAGAAGATTGGGTGTCCTGTGTTAGCCAGTCAACTATGTCCTCAGAACTTTTCAAGTTCATGGTACGTGGCCTCTGAACACTGGGCATTATTCTAGGGCCAAAGGGAATCACAGCACCACAACGGCAGCTGCGGGGTGGCCTCCCTCTGCCTGTCATTTTTTTAAAATATACACTTACACTACTATTAAACAAGATATGAGTGGTGGCACTGGGCAAGTGGGCACAGTATACGCTGTGAGCCTGACACAAAAAAGCAGACTGATGTTTAACAGTCCAAAAAGTTTTTTTTTTTTAAATGTACACTTACACTACTATTAAACAAGATATGAGTGGTGCCACTGGGCAAGTGGGCACAGTATACGCTGTGAGCCTGACACAAAAAAACACAGACTGATGTTTCACAGTCAAAAAAGTTTTTTTTTTTTTAAATGTACACTTACACTACTATTAAACAAGATATGAGTGGTGGCACTGGGCAAGTGGGCACAGTATACACTGTGAGCCTGACACAAAAAAGCAGACTGATGTTTCACAGTCCAAAAAGTTTTTATTTTTTAAAATGTACACTTACACTACTATTAAACAAGATATGAGTGGTGCCACTGGGCAAGTGGGCACAGTATATGCTGTGAGCCTGACACAAAAAAGCAGACTAATGTTTCACAGTCCAAAAGTTTTTTTTTTAAATGTACACTTATACTACTATTAAACAAGATATGAGTGGTGGCACTGGGCAAGTGGGCACAGTATACGCTGTGAGCCTGACACAAAAAAGCAGACTGATGTTTCACAGTCAAAAAAGTTTTTTTTTTTTAAATGTACACTTACACTACTATTAAACAAGATATGAGTGGTGTCACTGGGCAAGTGGGCACAGTATACGCTATGAGCCTGACACAAAAAAGCAGACTGATGTTTCACAGTCAAAAAAGTGTTTTTTTTTTTTAAATGTACACTTACACTACTATTAAACAAGATATGAGTGGTGGCACTGGGCAAGTGGGCACAGTATACGCTGTGAGCCTGACACAAAAAAGCAGACTGATATTTCACAGTCAAAAAAGTTTTTTTTAAAAAAATGTACACTTACACTACTATTAAACAAGATATGAGTGGTGGCACTGGGCAAGTGGGCACAGTATACGCTGTGAGCCTGACACAAAAAAGCAGACTGATGTTTCACAGTCAAAAAAGTTTTTTTTTTTAAATGTACACTTACACTACTATTAAACAAGATATGAGTGGTGGCACTGGGCAAGTGGGCACAGTATACGCTGTGAGCCTGACACACACGCTGGCAGGCAGGCAGGCAACTGCAATTAGATTACACAAACAGACTGATGTTTCACAGTCAAAAAAGATTTTTTTTGTTTTAAATTTACACTACTGTTACACCAGATATTAGTGGTGGCACTGGGCAAGTGGGCACAGTATATGCTGTGAGCCTGGCACACACGCTGGCAGGCAGGCAACTGCAATTAGATTACACAAGCAGACTGATGTTTCACAGTCAAAAAAGTTTTTTTTTAAATTTACACTACTGTTACACCAGATATGAGTGGTGGCACTGGGCAAGTGGGCACAGTATACGCTGTGAGCCTGACACACACACTGGCAGGCAGACAACTGCAATTAGATTACACAAGCAGACTGATGTTTCACAGTCAAATTTTTTTTTTTTAAATTTACACTACTGTAACACCAGATATGAGTGGTGGCACTGGGCAAGTGGGCACAGTATACGCTGTGAGCCTGGCACACACGCTGGCAGGCAGGCAACTGCAATTAGATTACACAGGAAAAAAAAGCAGCCCTAAAAAGGGCTTTTTGGGGTGCTGTCCTTACAGCAGAGATCAGATGAGTCCTTCAGGACTGTAGTGGACACTGAATACACTAGCCTAGCTATAGATTTCATTACTAAATCAGCAGCAGCTACACTGTCCCTCCTCTTACTAACAATGCAGCTTCCGAATGAATCTAAAATGGATGTTGTCCAGGAGGTAGGAGGGTCTGGGAGGGAGGGTCTGCTGCTGATTGGCTGGAATGTGCCTGCTCACTGTGAGGTACAGGGTCAAAGTATTACTCAATGATGACGAATAGGGGGCGGATCGAACACGCTATGTTTGCATGCTATGTTTGCCGGGAACTATTTGCCGGCGAACTATTTGCGACATCACTAATCTAGGCCCATTTTGGTACATTTCATGCCACCATTTCACCGCCAAATGCAATCAAATAAATAAAATTGTTTACTTTTTCACTAACTTTTTCACGAACTTTAGGTTTCTCACTGAAATTATTTACAAACTGCTTGTGCAATTATGACACAAATGGTCGTAAATGCTTCTCTGGGATCACCTTTGTTCAGAAATAGTAGACATATATGGCTTTGACATTGCTTTTTGGTAATTAGAAGGCCGCTAAATGCCGCTGTGCACCACACATGTATTATGCACAGCAGTGAAGGGGTTAATTAGGAAGCTTGTAGGGAGCTTGTTGGGTTAGATTTAGCTTTAGTGTAGTGTAGCAGACAATCCAAAATATTGATATAGGCCCATTTTGGTATATTTCATGCCACCATTTTACTTCCAAATGCGATCAAATAATACAAATTGTTCACTTTTTCACAATTTTAGGTTTCTCACTGAAATTATTTACAAACAGTTAGTGCAATCATGGCAGAAATGGTTGTAAATGCTTCTCTGGGATCCCCTTTGTTCAGAAATAGCAGACATATATGGCTTTGGCATTGCTTTTCGGTAATTAGAAGACCGCTAAATGCTGATATGCACCACACTTGTATTATGCCCAGCAGTTAAGGGGTTATTTAGGTAGCTTGTAGGGTTAATTTTAACTTTAGTGTAGAGATCAGCCTCCCATCTGACACATCCCACCCCCTGATCCCACAGTTTCTTAAAAATGTGCTCATTTTTATTATTTTATTTTTGTACCACATTTTTCCATAGTATAGCTGCCCCCTCAATATCCTCCCCCATCCCCTCCCAGATTGATTTTACATAAATTATTTCCCCCATCCCTCTCCCTTAGGCTGCAGGCAGTACTTGGGACTGCCAGACTGGTGATCGGTTGTGTGCGCGCGCCCCCCTCTCGTGTGCGTGCTTCTGCCCCTCTCACACGCTCCAGCACCCCTTCCCGGCACAGCAACCAGAACTTGTCCAGCGATGGGCCACCCACCCGCCTCCCTGCAGCTGCTCCCACCTACCAACGATTGTCACCATCGCTGTGCAATGCAGAGAGGGCCACAGAGTGGCCCTCTCTGCATCGACAACTCTGCATATCTATTTCTGCAGTGCCCCACTTGTGGGGCATGCAGAAATAGCGCAATCTCGCTCTTTTGATTGCTGGTCCTTAAGGGCATAACGACCAGCAACGTACAGGGTAATCTAGGGGTTGAACAACTTTCCAATTTACTTTTATAACCAATTCTGCTTTGTTCTCTTTGTATTCTTAGTTGAAAGCTTAACCTAGGTAGGCTCATGTGCCTCTTATCTGAATGTATTTTGACAATTTTTCACCACTAGAAGGCATTGGTTCATGTCTGTCATATAGATAGCATTGTGCTCATGCTTGTGGAGTTACCTAGGAGTTAGCATTGATTGGCTAAAATGCAAGTCTTTCAAAAGAACTGAAATAAGGGGGAAGTTTGCACAGATTTAGATACAAGGTAATCACAGAGGTAAAACATGTATTAATATAACTGTGTTGGTTATGCAATACTAGGGAATGGGTCATAAAGGAATTATCAATCTTTTAAAAAACAAATATTCTGTTGTAGACTGTCCCTTTAAGTGCGTTTGCAATAAAATTATGTCTAAAAAAACAATGTACATACCTTAGTTAAAAAATACTTTATTTGTTAAAAAAAATGCTATCTGAACCTTCAGTAAGTCATAATCTTTTTGCTGGTGGTGTGTATATATAGGTGTGTATCAGAGGCGTAACTAGAAACCACAGGGCCCAGGTGCAAGAATCTAAGAAGGCCCCCCCACTCCCCCCCAAAAAGTGAATTTGATACACTTTTTGTTTGTTTTTACATTTAACACAGAAAAAATGTGAATCAGATTACATGTCTGCAAAATGAGGTACCCTGTGCCCACAGTCTGTGAGATTGTCTGACCCCCTATTACTGTATATAGTGACGCTGTTTAACCCACCAGTACTGTATATAGTGAGTCAGTGACATAGTCTGTAATCTGCCGGTGAGATGGCTGGCTTGACCCTACCCACCCCAGTACTTTATAAAGTGACCACAGTAGTCTGTGACATAGTCCAGCCCCCCATACTGTATATAGTGGTACTGTATAGTGACACTGTTTACTCCCTCCCCTCATGCTGTAGTCACAAGGTCTGTAATTTGCTGGTTCTACAAACATACACACACACACAAACATATAGACACACACACACACATACATGCATAAATACACACACAGTCACATACACACATGCACACACACACACACACATACATGCATAAATACACACACAGTCACATACACACATGCACACACACACACACACACACACACACATGCATAAATACACACACAGTCACATACACACATGCACACACATAAACCAATGGGTAAAACAGAAAGACTCTCTGTAGTCAGAGACACTAGTGAAGCATCATGTCACACTCACATGATATCAGTGCAGGCAGTGGCAGGTCAATGTTTTTTATTTAAAAAACAAAAACAAAAACCTCTGCTCCCCCTGTAGTGTTGCCCCTGTTGTGTATATATGTGCCTTCATGTGTATTAATGTGTTTATATGTGTATATATGTTGGAAAATGGAGCCAATAACCTTAAATTTGCAAAAGGAGCAATATCTGTGACGCGCAATAAAGTGAAGCACAATAAAACAAGGTATGTCTATATATATATATAAAGATCAAATGTACAATACCCCTTTCATAACAGTACTTCATACTGGATTAGGTTCTTGCATCATAGCTAAAAACATAACTGTATTTTGCATAATTTATTCACATAAAAAAGCTATGTACACATAGATATTCTTTGGAGTTCCTTCTTCAATAAAAGGAAAAAATATTTAATTGTCTCATTTATGTTTTATTTTTTATTTTTTATGGCAAGCTCTTTATTTTAAGTGTACAACCTGTATGACAGATCAAAACTAGAGAAAAAGAATAGAATTTCAAAAGACTTTGTCTTTTTAAAATATTATGCTACTACACGATTCCCTTTGACAGCAACTGACCTCAAAATAAATTCAGATTAATATGTTACTTCTGTAATAACACAATAACATCCAAATGTGTGTAAGTTATTCTAAATAGTCAATTTAAGTAGTTGATGTGTCATTGATAATCTCTGCAGCATTTCATATGAAATACATTATTTCCTCATTTATTTTCTGCAAGCATCAATCTTTAAGCAATAAAATGTTCAGCAAAGCCAAGCATTCAGTTAAATAGAAATAAAGAGAAAGACTTTTTGGATTTGCTATTTTGCACCCAGCCACCTGCTGGGAAAGAGAAATTGGCAGCTTCTGGGAACGCAATGAAAGGTTGTGGCTTTTAGCCTATGTCCTGATTTTCACATAGCTCTGCAAAATATAAGAGTTCTACAGTTTTTAGACATTATTTTGCTGTAAAGACCTGATAATTAACAACAAACAACATTATAATCTGATACATCCTCACGTTGTACACCATTACAGAGAATTAATTAGCAGGTCTAGAGACATAGAAATATAGTGTTATTATCTGAAACAGCAATCGTCTTTCTAGCTTACACCCTTGAATTATTTCTCTAGTAAAATGTATTTTCTTTCTTTTGTTTGCATAAACCACAAGCATGTAAAAAATATAGCTTTTTGATGTATTACAATAGATTTTGGGGGTTATAACGTTTTTGATTTTCATAATATTTGTTAAAATTTGTTGGCAGTTTAATTATGTTAACTATAGATGTTTATAGCAAAAAAAATGTTAAATAACAAAATAAGACATTTTTGTTATCCTTTACTAGAAATGATTGTATTGGTAGAATGCTAACAAGCTGGATCATTTTTTTATTTAGTGTATCTGCATCATCCAATTCATCTCTTGTATTGTAAACTTGTAATTATACTTGCCTTGTGTAAAAATACCAGATAATTAACATTCTAATTAGATTTCCAGTGTTTGTTCAGTGCTAAAACTAGCAAGACATCTACATAACAGATACAGTCACAAGTAAAAAATAATTTATTCTCTCTGTCTTCAAACAACACGTGTTTGTAACATGTCATTTCTCAGTATAAATCATAAGATGTGAACATCAAGTAAACTCTTGTTAATATATTTGCATTTAAAGGGACACAAGCCCCTAAGCACTTAAAAAGACATTAAAATGAAAATTGAAATGCACATAAGTGCATTTCAATTTTGATTAGAAACATCTTTGAAATACAAATGTATTAGCAAAAATGCTTGTAAAAAATGCTTTCACTGTTTCAATGATAGTTGAGTATATGACATAAGATGCTAACGTCTGTATACTACATCATTTAGGAACTGTCTGCTTACAGGGAGCTAGATTATAAGAAGAGCCAATCAGTAGTGCAGGCTGTGTTATCTTGCACTTAGTCCAATGCTAAGAATAGCACACAATCTGGTATTGTAAGTGGATGGTGAAAAATTCTAACCAAAGTATTTTATCACAGCTGGAACATTTTTTTTGCACTTGAGTACAATCCAATATACTGCTTTTGGAAATGTTTGCAGTTTTTGAGACAGAAGTAAACCATTAATATTATTATTATTATAATTACTATTAGTATACAACAGAACTACATGAATAACTACACTACTTGTGCTCAATTGCCATAGTGAATCCTTGCTTTAGCTCTTGAGCAATATCCAGCATGAATTTTACTACTCGTACTATAGAAGACTATTATATAAGGGATTAATCACACACACACTATCTAACATGCTGATATTAGATTACCCTAGACCAGTGATGGGGAACCTTGGTGCTCCAGATGTTTCAACTGGACTTCAGAGTGCCGAAGCATCATGGGAAATGTTGTTCTGAAACATCTGGAGTGCCAAGGTTCACCAACACTGCCCTACACTATTGCTCAAGTGCTTAAAAAATAACTTTGTACTCATAATACAAGTACAAAAAGAAGCTCTATTGATTGCATCTGCAGAATGTTTACGCGCATATTCTTGCAATAGACTTTAAGAAACACTTTAATCATCATCTTTCTATGTTTCATGTAAAATTGTTCACTTCAAAATGTATTTCAGTTTTTTCTTTTTCTTTCTTTTGTTCTTTCTTTCTTTCTTTCTTTCTTTCTTTCTTTCTTTCTTTCTTTCTTTCTTTCTTTCTTTCTTTCTTTCTTTCTTTCTTTCTTTCTTTCTTTCTTTCTTTCTTTCTTTCTTTCTTTCTTTCTTTCTTTCCATTCCTATCCTGAATATGCATACATTTTTTTTTCTGTACTGGCAGAAGTTTGTCCTTCTTCTCCAGGAAAACAGAGGCACATGATCTTATCAGCCAGTTAGGATTGTCAGGAAGTTCAAAATCTATACTGTAGTATTATTTTAATTTTAAATAAAATTAAATAAAAAATATGAGTACTATATCCATTTAAAATGTGTAGCAAGTTTTATGTCCCTTTATAGTCATTTGATTTATTACCAAAATAAAATGTTTTTTCTTCATTTATTACAAATATTAAACCATAATTTACAATTACTTAGGTCAAAATGCAAATATAAGTTATGGCATCTCATAAAACAAAAAACATATTTTCAAATTACCCAGTTTTAACGGCCCCCTTCCCCATTTAAAGAGAAATGAAAATTAATAAGCTATTATAGTTGAAAAAATGACATGCTCTGGTTTGTATTAAGTAGCAAATAAAGTTGCAGCAGCACCACAGATTCTTCAATCAAATTTATTGAGCCAAAGACATAAAAACACAATGTTTTGGATCCATGTCCTTAAATATTGGGTAATAATACAGAGACAAAACACTCCTTAAATACTCTAAGTCCCACCTCCAAATTATCCTTCACAACTTCCCATGTGATTCCTATTAACTATTGCCACTATAACTAGTATAAAATAGTGTTCTCATCTCTCCAATATATACAACTGATCCACATTTTTTTATCATATCTAAACAGTGTACAGCCTACTTAAATATCACTTCTCCATCTAGGCCTTTGAAACCTTTCATTTAATTAAATACAACCCAATCCATTTCTCTATTCATATCCCCAGGGGATAAAGTCCCCAACTCACAAATCCAATATAGTTCCCTTTGTTTCAAAAGAGTATGTCTGCTGCCCCCTCTCCTTGGACAACATACCTGTTCAAGTACCTGAAATCTCAGTCGGCTCAAACTATGCCCTGCTTTAATAAAATGACAAGCCACTGGTGCATCTAAATGCTTAGTTCTGATATTGCTCTTGTGCTGATTCATTCTCTCACAAACTTTACGGCAGGTCTCTCCTACATACTACCATCCACACGGGCATTTAATTAAATATAAAACATAATCTGTGTTACATGTATAGAAACCTCTAATGTTGTACTTCTTACCAGTCCTTGGATAGGAGAATGTGGAACCCCATATAAGATTATTGCAATTTGAGCAGTTCAAACATGAAAAACATTCTAAACTTTTTTTTACTTATGTAACTCTGAACAGACCTCTTGCAAGGTCCAATGCCTGCCCTTACAAGATTATTCTTAAGTTTCTTACCCCTCTTATAGGCAGGCATTGGGTATTTCTGAAATTCTTTAACTTCTGGATTACAAATCCTTACAACATTCCAATTCTTACGGATAATACCCTGTATCTGCCTACTGAGGGGGGAGAACTGGCTGACAAACTTTTGATGATCCCTTAACCTCCATTTTCTTCTGTAAAAGATCCTGTCTAGGAATAGCCAAGACATTATTAATCTCCCTTTTGATCATTTCTTGAAGGTAAACTCTTTGCAAAAATATATCACCCATCTATTTCAATCTTCCTGGTACTTTCTTTTTATCTTAAACAATACACGGTATTCGTAACAGCTGACTTTTAGGTAAAGACTGAATCAAAGATGGTGGATGAGCACTCTTGAAATGGAGTAGATTATAATAGTCAGTTTTTTTTTCTTAAACAGATCAATAGCCAAGCCAAATTCTGCCTTATATACTGTGGTGTCCATAAAATCAATACTGACCTCACTAGATACCAGCTTAAATTTAATATGTTGAGTGGCTCTGTTAATATCTGTCAAGAACAGTTCCAGGGTTCCAATGTCACCCAACAATACTCCAAACACATAATCTATACAGCGCCAGCAAGTGCGCCATATTTAATAAAGAAAAGATAACTGTATACAAAGTATTCCTCAAATACATTTATGAAAATGTATGCATATGTCGGGGCAACATTAGAACCCATTGCAGTCCATTGGAGCTGCAAACAGTAGTCATCTTGGAATAGGAAATAGTTACATCTGAGTACATTATTCAATAGCTCTATTACAAAGATTCCTTGTGCATCACTAATATCCGTCTGACCTCTTAATACTTTGTTCACAGCCCTATACCTGCTTCATTTGTAATTGAAGTGTAGAGACTAACCACATCCATACTAAAGAGTATGCCTTTATTCCCTTCCAAAGACTGATCCTGTGGTTTATTTACAAAATCTCCAGTCTAATATAGGAATTAGATATAACCAAGGATCTTAAAAAAGAAAAACTGATGAATTGGACAAAATAGAGCCAATCCCTGCCACAATAGGGTGACCAGGAGGCGGGGGGCCTGCAAGTCCTTATGTACATTTGGCAGAGTATATAAAACTGGAATTATTTCCTTAGTATCTAACAAAAAGTTCACTACATCCTGTTTTATATCACAGGGATGAAGATGGAGCGCCGCCCTTCATCAATGGTGAGTACCAATTTTGGGCTTAGTGTTAGATTTTTTTTTGTTTTGTTTTTTTGGGGGGGGGGGGGGGGTTTAAGATTATGGCTTTTTTTTTTTATTTAGCAGAAAAAGAGCTGAATGCCCTATTTTGGGGGGTTGTAATGTTAGGGGTTAATTGTTGCATTTTGTATGTAAATGAGCTGTTAGCTTTAGGATGATGCCCTGCAAAAGTCCCTTTTAAGGGCTATTGGTAGTTTATTTGTAGATTAGTTTTTTTATTTAAGAGTATTAGAATAGGATTTTTTTTTTAATTTTGGATAAAAAATTTTTTTGTGTAATAGTAGTTTTTTTTATTTTTTGTAGAAAACAATAAGATATTGTTTGATAGACACAAACTCACTGAGTCCTGAACTATATCAATAAGAGGCGCCTAACCAAAGGAGGTGGTAAAGGTATGTAACAGAGGGAGCACAGAGATTATCAATATATGGCAAAATCAAAACTCCCAATAAAGGACAATATAGGACAATATAAACCTATAGCATAAAATATCACAATTGATAAAACACAATGTGTATTATACACTAAGGAATATCACAGAAATTATTATAATATAATCATATATAATGGACATAAAATAAAATAATTGGTGCACAAGATGGTGCTATTAGGACTCAGTCCAATGTTATACCAAAGTCTCTCCTAAATCCGTAGCAGAGGAAGACCAATCTCCAATCTCCAACAGACAAGGTAATACCAGAACGTCAGGCAGCTCTTCCAGAATGTCACGCCAGACAAACAGGATTCTAAGATACAAAAGGATAGAATGAGCCTCATGGTATAGATCAATTAATCATACAAGCAGGAATACAGGCAGATCAATCCTACTCATGTGATATATAGCCCTCAAGGTGCTCAACAGGCAGACCGGTTCCTAGGAGTCGTCCGGCAGACTCACAAAACCACAGCAACAGCAAGGGCGATCCTCATCTAGATTACACAGAAGTCCAGGGATCCAAAAGGCACTAGCAGTGAAGATGAGTCAGGAACTAACAGCAGGAAAATCCAAATAAAGTGTCTGCAGATCTAACACTGCTTCCTATACAACCAACTACCATTTTTTGTAATGGTAGTTTTTTTTTGTAAGGGTAGTATTTTTTATTTATTTTTTGCAATTTTTTTTTTAAAAGTAATGTTAGTTTTTTTTTAGTTTAGGCTTAGGTTTTAGTTTTCTTTTACAGGTATTTTTTTTTTAAGGTAGTTATTTTATTTTTAATTTAGGTGTATTTTAATTGGGGTTAAGTTAGGAGGTGTTAGGTTAGGGGGTTTAGATATTAGTTTAATACTTTGCAATGTGTTTTTTTTTATTTATTTAGTTGTTGCCATGTGGGGGGATGACGTTTTAGGGGTTATTAGTTTTATTTAGTGTTTGAGATGTGGGGGATGGCGATTTAGGGGTTAATAGTTTTATTTGGTGTTTACGATGCGGGGGATGGCGGTTTAGGGATTAATACATTTATTTAGTGGTTGTGATGCGGGGGATGGTGGCTTAGGAGTTAATAGTGTAGTTTATGGGTGTAGGTGTACTTTGTAAGGTATTTTTTATGTGTTTTGTGAAACTTTTTTGTTTCAAGAAACACATTACTACAGGTCTTTGAGTGTGGAATAGATCGTTGCGGTATATGCCATATTGCGCATGGCAAAGACTGAACACGTGACTTGTAATATCAGATCAATGACCATTCCGCACGCAGTGACCATATTGCACGTGGTAAAGCCATACCGCGTGACTTTTGGTTTTTCGCTAAGTCTTTTTTTTTTTTATAGCGTGCTTTACTGAAAACTAAGGGGAGAAGAAGTTAATGCAGTTAAGATATCTGAAGTCGTCAAGTTAGAGCTCATCAGGTTTCGCTCACGCACTAACTTTTTTCTTTCAACTTGTAATACAAATGCTAACCCACCCGTGTGAAAGTTTTTGTTGAGCGCAGTTAGCGTGCGAGCGAAAAAATCCAATAGTGCCCAATTTGTAATGTGGCCTAATATCAGCTACCAATATAAGAAACATTATGATTAATGTCATAGTTATATTTATGAAGTAGTACAATTATAAAATATTCTAACACATTACAATTTTCTTTTATTGCATTTTTATGCCCCTTTAAAGGGACAGTCAACTCAAAAATGTTTATTGTTTAAAAGATAGATAATCCCTTTATTACCCATTCCCCAGTTTTGCTCAGCCAACATGATTATATTAATATACTTTTAACCTCTGTGATTACCTTGTATCTAAGCCTCTTTTGACAGACCCCTTAACACATTACTTTTGATTTATTTCCATTGACTTGCATTTTAGCTGTGTTGTGCAGAACCCATGAACTAGCAGTCTTCTGTTGTGAAAAGCAAATAAAAAAGCATGTGATTAAGAGGCTGTCTATAGTGGCTTAGAAACAGGCAGAAATGTAGAGGTTTGAATGTTAAAAAGTATATAAATATAGCAATATTGGTTGTTCAAAGCTTAGGAATGAGTTGTTAAGGCATTGTCTATCTTTTTAACCCCTTAGTGACCACATCACTTTTCAATTTTCTTACCAGGGCTATTTTTACATTTCTGCGGTGTTTGTGTTTAGCTGTAATTTTCCTCTTACTCATTTACTGTACCCACACATATTATATACCGTTTTTTCGTGCCATTAAATGGACTTTCTAAAGATACCATTATTTTAATCATATCTTATAATTTACTATAAAAAAAAATATAAAATAGGAAAAAATTGAAAAAAAATACACTTTTTCTAACTTTGACCCCCAAAATCTGCTACACATCTACAACCACCAAAAAACACCCATGCTAAATAGTTTCTAAATTTTGTCCTGAGTTTAGAAATACCCAATGTTTTCATGTTTTTTGCTTTTTTTGCAAGTTATAGGGCAATAAGTACACTTTGCTATTTCCAAACCATTTCCAAAATTAGCGATAGTTACATTGTAACACGAATATCTGTCAGGAATCCCTGAATAACCTTTCACATGTATATACTTTTATTTAGTAGAATACCCAAAGTATTAATCTAGGCCCATTTTGGTATATTTCATGCCACCATTTCACCGCCAAATGCGATCATATAAAAAAAAATTGTTAACTTTTTTGCTATGATTGCTTAAATAAAGATTAATGAACTTTTATATGGTGGTGCTGCTATCCATTTTTCTTGGGTTAATTAGGTAGCTTTTAGGGTTAATTTTAGCTTTAGTGTAGTGTAGCAGACAACCCAAAGTATTGATCTAGGCCCTTTTTGGCATATTTCATGCCACCATTTCACCGCCAAATGCGATCAAATAAAAGAAATTGTTCACTTTTTTAAAAACTTTAGGTTTCTCGCTGAAATCATTTACAAACAGCTTGTGCAATTATGGCAAAAATGGTTGTAAATGCTTCTCTGGGATCCCCTTTGCTCAAAAATAGCAGACATTTATGGCTTTGGCATTACTTTTTGCTAATTTGAAGGCTGCTAAACGCCGCTGCGCACCACACTTGTATTATGCCCAGCAGTGAAGGGGTTAATTAGGTAGCTTGTAGGGAGCTTGTAGGGCTAATTTAGATTTAGTGTAGTGTAGTAGATAATCCGAAGAATTTATTTAGGCCCTTTTTGGTAAATTTCATGACACCATTTCACAGCCAAATGCGATCAAATAAAAACATTTTTTGTCACTTTTTCACAAACTTTAGGTTTCTCACAGAAATTATTTACAAACAGCTTGTGTAATTATGGCAAAAATGGTTGTAAATGCTCTGGGATCCCTTTTGTTCAGAAATAGCAGACATACATGGCTTTGGCATTGCTTTTTGGTAATTAGAAGGCCGCTAATTGCCGCTGTGCACCACACTATTATGGCCAGCAGTGAAGGGGTTAATTATGTAGCTTGTAGGGTTAATTTTAGCTTTAGTGTAGAGGTCATCCTCCCACCTGACACATCCCACCCCCTGATCCCTCCCTGACCCCTCTCAAAGAGCTCCCTTCCCTCCCCCACCTCACAATTTTCACAGCCATCTTAAGAACTCGTAGAAAGTCTGCCAGTACAAAAATAAAAGGCTGTTTTTAAAATGTTTTAATTTTTTTAAATATAATTCTTCAGTGTAGGATCTCTCCTAAAGCCCCAGCCTCTCTGATCCCCCCAAACAGCTCTCTAACCCCCCCTCTACCTATTTGCTGCCATCTTGGGTACTGGCAGCCGTCTGCCAGTACCCAATTTGCTACAAAATGTGCTTTTTTTTGTAAAAAAAAAATAAAACCCACATTTTTCTGTATTGTAGCTGCCCCCTCAATACCCTCCCCCCTCCCAGTCCCAGATCCCATATCCCTGATTCCTTTCCCTAACACTTATTCCCCCTCCCTCTCACTCCTTCCCTCTCCCTCCCTCCATCACAATCACATACATTAAGGGGTGCGTGCGTGCCCCCTCCCTCTCACACATGCACCCTCTACTTTGCACTCCTGGATCTGGAAATCCTCTCCAGCGATGGGCCGTCCACCCGCCTCCCTGCTACGACTTCCACCCATCAACGATCGGCACCATCGCTGGCCGATGCAGAGAGGGCCATTGATTTGGTTAAAAAAGGGTATTGCACGATGCCTCAATATTGAGGCATCGCTGCAATACCCTGAAGGCTGCTGGAAGCGATCACGATTGCTTCCAGAGCTTGAAACCCCAGATGACGTGCCGGGCACGTCCTTGGACGATAATGACTGTTTTTTGTAGGACATGCCTTGGGGGTTATACAATAACTTTTTTAGCGTTGACTGTCCCTTTAATTTTTAAGAATAGGATTTGATCCCTTTTTTTAGGTATGAATTTCTCCACTGTTTTAGATTTGTAAACTGAAATGTGTATACAAATCTTAATTTCAGTATTTGTATGTGAGATATACTGTGTGGCTCTCTCTGCACTGAGTGGCTCTCTCTGCACCGGAGGGGTAAGAAGTGTTATTGCAGGATGCCTCAATATCGAGGGATCACTGCAATAACCGGAAAGCAGCTGGAAGCGATCAGGATCGCTTCCTGCCGCTTTAAACCCCAATGTCGTACAGGGTACGTTGCTGGTCTTTAAAGACCAGCTTGTTAAAGACGTACCCTGTACGACATGAGTCGTTAAAGGGTTAATAATGCACTGTTCATAATTGTTTGCATAATAAACATTCACTTATTAAGTTTTTGCCTTTGTCTAATATTTGAAAAACTTTACTGAAAGAGACTGGTAGTAATTTTAGGTTATTTTTGTTTGCTAAATTGTATTCTGGGATTACATTTTCTGGGTTTTCCATAAGATTTCCCATATAATTAATCTTAAGTGGTGGCAGATTAGAGATGGCTTTAGTGTGGGTGGCATTAAAGGGGAGTTTGGGCATTTTTTCTAAGTCTAGGACAGCCTAGAAAGTGTTGTTAACCCTTGCACCCACTGAACTAAGTCACAGGCTTGCCTGGAGTGGCTAGACTTTGACAGATTAGTTTAAGTGGAAAGGGTCTGTTAACCCTTTCTGTGCCAAACAAGTGACTGGTGCAGGGTTGGTTAACCCTGGTCATCACAAAATGCATGCACTGAAATTTAACCCAGTGCTGCTATACATTATTAATCAATAGGAGTTTGTGGTCAGTCTGACTGGTGCTGTGGGAGTTTAGTAGGATGGTTGAGGTGGGCATGATGAAGTTAAGTGCAATGGTAGAGGTGTCACAGGGTTTGTGATATGAGGTAACAATGTCATCTCAAGTGTTTAAATTCCTTATAGAAACCAGCTTTTAGGTTTGACCCCTTAAAGAGACAGTCAACCCAAAATTTCATGGGTATCTTCATGGTTGTGCAGCTCTAACAGGTAATTTTCGCCTGTACACACTCCCGGGTTTTTCGCATGTGCAGTGCGCCACTAACGCTGTCCAGGAAAATGTCCTATTTCAAACCTCCTCCTACAGCGTTAGCGGCGCACTGCGCATGCGCAAAACTTAGGAGTGTGCACGGGCAAACATTACCTGTTAGAGCTGCACAACCATGAAGATACTGGTGCCGAAATATGGGAGGGGGCAGACGGAGATTTTAAACAGACAGACAAAACAAAAGTAAGTACTAAAACGCTTTAGGCATATAAATTGGGCTATAGTTCAAATGAATAATCGTTAGAAAGTTTGTAGGAATTACCTATTTGAGATTTTGGGTTGACTGTCCCTTTAATTATTTATACTAATATGTCTGATTATATGAACTGATGAAAAGATTTGTTGTAGCAGGACTATTTTTTACCAACATGACAATTTATTATGAGACTACGTTGTCAATAGAGGGATTACATAATACCCACAGTATAAAGGGGTAAGAATTCTTTATAATGACAGGCCTATTACACTCTTAAATGGTACCATACATACCAAGTCTTACAGATATCCATTATGGACAACTTGTGGTAGAGACAAGATTGTGTAAATGCTTTTTTTTGCTCACCATAGGTCGAATCTCTATTATTCAACTGTATTTTCAAATGCTTTTATTCCTAACCATGATGCCTACCTAAAACGTGAAAAAGAAATTTCAGCAACTGTTATTGTTATTGGCAGTGTTTTAGTACTAATTTTGTAACAACACCTTAGATCTTCCTAATCAGGTTTTTCACCTTCAAACTCCCCCCCCCCCCCAAAAAAAAAAAAAAACCTATACAATTTTCCCAGAATTGATTTATTATGAACAGTTTCCATATCATAGTGTGATATGAAACTTATACTCCAAACTTTTCTCTTAGGAGAAATAATAATAATACAAACTATTCATCTTAACCACACACCTGTAAACTGTAAGTAATGCAGCACTAATAAAGGAAACACAATTTCATGATTTCTCACACAGACACCAGTCCTTTGCAGCATAAGTAACATGCCTGTATACTCTGCATCCAAATATGTGTAGACAACATTCTTAGTGATGGATACTGATTTGCAAGGGATGCAGAATGCTTGAATTGTTCTAGCTCAATAGCATAGCGTTTTTTGGAATGTTAGAGCCAAGTGACTAAGTACGGTGTCAGCATTTGTCATTAGGCAAATTAGACAACTGCCAATACACCCTTCACATACAGCAGGGGTGTCCAAACTTTGCTCTCCAGAGGTTTTGGAACTACATTTCCCATGATGCTCAGCTAGATAAAATGCTGGCTGAGCATCATCGGAAATGTAGTTCCAAAACCTCTGGAGAGCAAAGTTTGGACACCCCTGACATACAGTGACACCTGTCTAAATAATCTACTTCCTTTTTATTTGTGATTTAAATTGAACATGTATAGTATATTTACATAACATTATTTCAATAGACTTTTACCATATATATTTGTTTATTTTTGTATACGCTATATATAAATAAGTGAATACAGGCTCAATCCTTTATTTAGAAGTACATTAAAATAAACCATACTTGATCCTTCCTGAGGCAACAGCAACATTTTGTACTATAAGCTACTTTGGTTCTCAAACACATTTTTCATGGTAAAAAATAAATAAATGTGTTGCTGTGACTGAAATATTTCAATTGCAATATTGTTTAACCAAGAGATTAGCAAAATATGAAATTTGGCATGAAGATAGATGTCATTGTCTTTTTATTGGTGACATAACAATTGCTAAGGTATAAAAGTTTAAAATAATCTTAGTTTGATATATTTTGAACATGCTCTGTAGACACTACCAGTTGAAATAATAATTATGATATGCTCAGTAGCTATTTAGCAGCAGTGGTTTGTGGAAGTGGTAGACCCTGATATTAGTCTGTATGGTGCTGAAACCAAAGACTCTGCATGGGAATTCTGTAGCCTGTATGATATGGAGCTTGCTGAGAGATCCCACCTGCAAACAGTCTATACAAGACCAAGGCAGGCAGAATACAGAAACAGACTCAGTCAGACAAACTCCCAGTCAGATCCAAAGCCAGAAACAGGTAACAAGGGATAAAACAGAAGAAGTTCAAAGTCCATGCTGGGTCATCAACAATATAAGAAGGCAAAGGTACCAAGGGAGAATCCAGAGAGCAAGTGAATAAACAAGCCAAAAGTTTGGCAGCAAGTAATCCAAATTCAAGTGCACACAGGTATCACAAAGCACAAACCTACACATGGGCAACTAAAAGGAAAACAGGAAGCACCTTATAAAGGGATAAAGGCACTAAACAGAAGCGAGACCTGGAAAACCAAAAGCAAATCAACACTGTGAGGCTTATTTATCAAGCCGTCAACTGTGCTACATTCGCCGGCACCAATACGCTCACCTAACATCGCGGCCACGGACCCTTAATGCGCTCTCCTTATTTATAAAAAAGCTGTCAAAAAGCCGCACACCGAGTATGAGGCGATGAGCAGCAGACTATTGTTAACTAACAGTCATCGATCTCGCTGCTATTTGGCTTTTTCCCAACATTATTTATATCCTGTCACTAAACACCGCCACTATACTAAAATGTTTAACCCCTATCCCGCCGCTCCCGGACCCGCTGCATCTAAATAAAGTTAATAACCCCCATCCTGCTTCTCCCGGAGCCCACCACAACTAAATAAAGTTATTAACCCATATCCCACCGCTCCCGGACCTCGCCGCAACTTTAATAAAGGTATTAACCCCTAAACCCCTGGCCTCCCACATCACTACCACTTACTAAACCTATTAACCCCTAAACTGCGAGCCCCCTACATAACCATAAACTAAATTAAGCTATTAACCCCTAAACCAAACAACCCGCTAACTTTACATTAAAATTACAATATCCCTATCTTATAATAGACTTAAACTTACCTTTAGAATTACATTAAACTATATTAAACTATTAATTAACCTACCCTAACTATTATACTAAAATTACATTAAACTATATTAAACTATTAATTAACCTACCCTAACTATTATACTAAAATTACATTAATTTACATTAAACTATTAACCTACCCTAACTATTATACTAAAATTACTTAAAATTACATTAAACTATATTAAACTATTCATTACCCTACTCTATTATACTAAAATTAGATTAAACTAACAATTAAATTAACTATACAGGTAGCCCTCAGTTTAAGCCGGGGTTAGGTTCCAGAAGGAATGGTTGTAAATCGAAACCGTTGTAAATTGAAACCCAGTTTATAATGTAAGTCACTGGGAAGTGAGGGAGATAGGTTCCAGGCCCCTCTCAAAATTGTCATAAGTAACACCTAATACATTCTTTTTAAAGCTTTGAAATGAAGACTTTAAATGCTAATCAGCATTTTAAACCTAATAAAATAATCACACAACACAGAATATATAATTAAACTAAGTTAAATGAACAAAAACATTTGCTAAACAGCATTATAAACCTAATAAAATAATCACACAACAAAGACTTCACTTGCATTTTCTGCAAACAGTTCTTTCTATGCCTTCCAATCTGGACTGATTTATAGACAGGAAGATCTTGTTCCTTTGAAATCTGCTTGATAGCTCAGGTCTGGTTAAACTGATTAATTTCAGCTTGCTTGGCTTTGCTACAACACAAGTGGACAGCTCCACCTACTGGCTGTGTTAATAAATGCACTGCTTCTCAATGCTTTTCAATAGCAGTCACATGACTGGAAAAAAAGGTTGTTATTCTGAAACGGTGTAAATTGAACCGTTGTAAAACGAGGGCCACCTGTATTACATATTTAAAAACCTAAGCCTACTCAAATTATTTAAATCTACTATTAAATATTACTAAGTTACAAAAAAATAACAACTAAGTTGCACAAAATAAAAAAACACTAAGTTACACAAAATAAAAAATACTAAGTTACACAAAATAAAAAACACTAAGTTACACAAAATAAAAATTACTAAGTTACACAAAATAAAAAATACTGTTACACAAAATAAAAAATAAATTATCAAATATTTAAACTAATTACACCTAATCTAATAGCCCTATCAAAATACTAATAATAAAAAAGCCCCCCCCAAATAACCCCCCTAGCCTACAATAAACTACCAATGGCCCTTAAAAGGGTCTTTTGCTGGGCATTGCCTCAAAGAAATCAGCTCTTTTACCTGTAAAAAAATATACAAATACCCCCCCAACAGTAAAACCCACCACCCACACAACCAACCCCCCAAATAAAATCCTAGCTCTTTTTCCACCCAAAGTCCTTAACCTAAAATTAAAACCCACCCAATAAACCCTTGAACAAACCTAACACTAACCCCCGAAGATCCACTTAGAGCTTTTGAATACCCGACATCCATCCTCAACGAAGTGGCAGAAGTCCTCAGCGAAGCCGGCAGAAGTCTTCATCCAAGCCGGCAGATGTCTTCATCCAGACGGCATCTTCTATCTTCATCCATCCGGCACGGAGCGGCTCCATCTTCAAGACATCCGCCACGGAGCATCCACTTCTTCTGATGTCTTCTGAAGAATGAAGTTTTCCTTTAAATGACGTCATCCAAGATGGCGTCCCTTACATTCCAATCAGAATTAAGGTGGAAAAAATCATATTGGCAGTTGCAATCAGCCAATAGGATTGAGCTTTCATCCTATTGGCTGATCCAATCAGCCAATAGGATTGAGCTCACATTCTATTGGCTGATTGTAATAGCCAATAGGATTTTTTCTACCTTAATTCCGATTGGCTGATAGAATTCTATCAGCCAATCAGAATGTAAGGGACGCCATCTTGGATGACGTAATTTAAAGGGAAACTCCGAGCCGGATGTCTTGAAGATGGAGCCGCTCCGCGCCGGATGGATGAAGATAGAAGATGCCGTCTGGATGAAGACTTCTGCCGGCTTGGATGAAGACTTGGGCCCGCTTGGATGAAGACTTCTGCCGGCTTCCCTGAGGACTTCTGCCGCTTCATTGAGGATAGATGTCGGGTCTTCAAAAACTGTAAGTGGATCTTTGGGGGTTAGTGTTTTTTTTAGGGTTTATTAGGTGGGTTTTAATTTTAAGTTAGGGACTTTTGGCTGAAAAAGAGCTAAATGCCCTTTTCAGGGCAATGGGGAGCTTAGTTTATTTGGGGAGTTTGGTTGTGTGGCTGGTGGGTTTTACTGTTGAGGGGGTGTTTGTATTTTATTTTACAGGTAAAAGAGCTGATTTCTTTGGGGCAATGCTCCGCAAAAGGCCCTTTTAAGGGTCATTGGTAGTTTATTGTAGGCTAGGGTTTTTTTTATTTTGGAGGGGGCTTTTTATTTTGATAGGGCTATTAGATTAGGTGTAATTAGTTTAAATATTTGATAATTTCTTTTTTATTTTGTGTAAATTAGTGTTTTTTATTTTGTGTAACTTAGTGTTTTTTTAATTTGTGTAACTTAGTTGTTAGTTCTTTGCAACTTAGTAATTATTAATAGTAGATTTAAATAACTTGAGTAGGGTTAGGTGTTTAAATTTCTAATATAGTTATTTTAATTGTTAGTTTAATGTAATTTTAGTATAATAGTTAGGGTAGGTTAATGAATAGTTTAATATAGTTTAATGTTATTTAATGTAATTTTAGTATAATAGTTAGGGTAGGCTAATTAATAGTTCAATATAGTTTATTTTCATTCTAAAGGTAAGTTTAAATTTATTATAAGATAGGGATGAGTTAATATTTAATGTAAAGTTAGCGGGTTGTTAGGTTTTGTGGTTAATAGCTTAATTTAGTTTATGGCGATGTGGGGGGCTGGCGGTTTAGGGGTTAATAGGTTTAGTAAGTGGTAGTGATGTGGGAGGCCAGGGGTTTAGGGGTTAGTACGTTTATTTAGTTGCGGCATGGTCCAGGAGCGGCGATATAGGGGTTAATAACTGTATTTAGTTGCGGCAGTGTCGTGGAGCGGGGGAATAGGGGTTAATACATTTATTTAGTTGTGGTGGGGTCCGGGAGCTGTGGGATAGGGGTTAATAGCATTATATATGTGGCGGTGATGTCGGGACGGCAGATTAGGGGTGTTTAGACTCGGGGCTTATGTTAGGGTGTTAGGTGTAAACGTAACTTTTATTCTACCATAGAAATCAATGGGATATCTGGCAGCAGCAAACATCAGCTTTCGCTTCTTTCAGACTCCCATTGATTCCTATGGCATCTGCGGCCTCCAGGGTGGCGGATTGAAGGTACGCTGGGATGGAATAGTGGCGAGCGTACCTGTTAGAAATTTGATAACGTGCAAAAGTTGTCATATAGTTTTTGAATGTATATTCGGAACATCTGTAATGATGTAAGCATCTATCTGTGTCAGACTGAGACCGGCAGATTGTACAACTTTTGCCGGTCTGTAGGCTTTGATAAATAGGGTGAATCAGGCTCGCCACAATTACGCTGCCGAATTCCACTGCATTTGCAGTTGATGGATTGATAAATAGGCCTCTGTGCCTGTGTTGAAGGTTAAAAATAGCGCGCTTAAGAAAAACGATTAACAAGAACCCATGTATCATACTAGTGAAAGCAGGCTCACAAATGAATATATTGGAGTCAGACTAACAATAAGAATAGTGCACATATATATAAATACAGCCCACACTAAATATCAATTTATGCCTAGTAAAATAGAGGGCCTGTATAACATCAAACAATGAGCCTGTACAAAACTATAGCACACTTAAGATATGCAGCTCCTCCTCCTGCTCGTAACTCCAACATTGAATGAGACTTGAAAGTATTCTTGACTTCTGCAACGGGCTGGGTCGCAATAGTGTGCCTGAGCTTAATAGCTTGCCTGGTGAGTGTAACATATATTAGTGGAAGTCAGATTACACACATAGTCATACTACTCAAAACACTCCACAGTCTACACACACTACACACTTTACAAACTAAACACATTATACACAATGCACACCTCTTGAAAACAGTACAAGCCCTACAGAGACACAAATTACACACATTACACATACATACTACAATATGCACCTACTACAAATTGCTCTTACACACCACAAGCGCCCAGACACTACATACACATACACACAAACCTTAATTGCACACACACCTACATTTTCTTTTTACAATACAGTGTTCCAGTGAAGAGGAAACAATCACCTAGATTACGAGTTTTGCATTAGAGACTATGCAGTGCTAACAAGCAGTTTTCTCTCATCGCTCACTTACCTGCAATACTGGTATTACGAGTTTTCAGAAACCCGCCGTTAAAAGACAAGAAGTGAGCGTTGAGCAAAATTTTGCTCATTTATCGCACTCCAATACCAGCACTGCTTAAGTCAACAGTGAGCTGGTGTAACGTGCTTGTTAGGAATCAACGGGGAGAGCCAGATGAAAAAAAGTCACCTGCCAAAAAGCAGCGTAAAACTCCTTAACGCAGCCCCATTGATTCCTATAGGGAAATAAAATTTATGTCTACACTAAACACCCTAACATGAACCCCGAGTCTAAACACCCCTAATCTTACACTTATTAACCCCTAATCTGCCGCCCCCGACATCGCCGACACCTATATTATACTTATTAACCCCTAATCCTCAATGTCGCCGCCACTATATTAAAGTTATTAACCTCTAAACCTAAGTCTAACCCTTAAAGGGACAGTACACTGTAAAATTGTTTTTCCATAAATGTATTTTAAATGACTTGTTATACCAAATGCAGAGTATAAAATATTTGAGAAATTGCATTTTCGGGTTTATTTGTGTATATGAAGTAGCTGGTTTTATGATTTGAAACCAGAGCCTATTACAATGGGTTGAGCTTCAGGTAATATCAGATCTCATTATGTTATCACTTTTATGTACACAGACTTGCTTCCTTATCTTATATTTGTCTGGAACACCAAAGCTCAATACATAGAGAGAACAATGGAAAATGATAATTTTATTACTTAACTATCATGCCCCCCAGTGACAGTGTAATCTCTTCTGCTGGCTGTGTTTACTTAGGCTTGTCAATAGCATATACGCAAGTATCAAAACTTTCAGTATAGGTTGGGAAACCACACGCTAAATCAGCTATTTCAAATGCTGAAATATGAGTAAAGGAGCTACTTGCAACCAAATTAATACACTCTAGCAGGTAAAAAGGATCATTGGGAATAATTTAAAGGGGAGAAAGTTTTTGGGTGAACTGTCCCTTTAACCTAACACCCACTAACTTAAATAAATCTAAATAAATATTCCTATCTAGTGATGTCGCAAACAGTTCGCCGGAGAACAGTTCCCGGTGATCTTAGCTTGTTCGCGTTCGCCGCGGCGGGCGAACATATGCGATGTTCGATCCGCCCCCTATTCGTCATCATTGAGTAAACTTTGACCCTGTATCTCACAGTCTGCAGACACATTTCAGCCAATCAGCATCAGACACTCCCTCCCAGACCCTCCCAGTTCCTGGACAGCAGCCATTTTAGATTCATTATGATCCTGCATTCTTAGTGAGAGGAGGGTTAGTGCTGCTGCTGCTGATTTTTTAGGGAAATTGATAGCTAGGCTAGTGTATTCAGTGTCCACTACAGTCATGAAGGACTCATCTGATCTCTGCTGTAAGGACAGCACTTTTTAGGGCTAGAACTTCAGTCGTTTTTTTCTTTTCTTTTTGTAATCTAATTGCATTTGCCTGCCTGTCAGCCTGTGTGTCATGCTCACAGTATATACTGCTCCTACCTGCTCACTGCCACCACTCATATCTGGTGTAACATTAGTGTAAGTTTAAAAAAAAACAACTTTTACATCAGTCTGCTAGTGTAATCTAATTTCAGTTGCCAGTAGGCCTGTGTGTCAGGCTCACAGCATATACTGTGCCTAATTGCTGCTCAGTGCCACCACTCATATCTGGTGTAACATTAGTGTAAATTTTTTTTAAAAAAACTTTTACATCAGTCTGCTAGTGTAATCTAATTTCCGTTGCCAGGCCAGCCTGCCACTGCCAGCCTCAGTGCCACCACTCATATCTGGTATAACATTAGTGTAAATTTAAAAAAAAAAAAACTTTTACATCAGTCTGCTAGTATTATTTAATTTTAGTTGCCAGGCCAGCCTGCCACTAGTGCCAGACTGTGTGTCAGGCTCACAGCATATACTGTGCCTACTTACTCAGTGACACCACTCATATCTGTTGTAACATTAGTGTAATTTAAAAAAAAAAAAAACAACTTTTACATTAGTCTGCTAGTGTTATTTAATTTTAGTTGCCAGGCCAGCCTGCCACTAGTGCACGCCTGTGTGTCAGGCTCACAGCATATACTGTGCCTACTTCCTCAGTGCCACCACTCATATCTGTTGTAACATTAGTGTAATTTCTTTTTAAAAAAAACTTTTACATCAGTCTGCTAGTGTTATTTAATTTTAGTTGCCAGGCCAGCCTGCCACTGCCAGCCTGTGTGTCAGGCTCACAGCATATACTGTGCCTACTTCCTCAGTGCCACCACTCATATCTGTTGTAACATTAGTGTAAATTTTTTTAAAAAAAACTTTTACATCAGTCTGCTAGTGTTATTTCATTTTAGTTGCCAGGCCAGCCACCACTAGTGCCAGCCTGTGTGTGAGGCTCACAGCATATACTGTGCCTACTTCCATCCTCAGTGCCACCACTCATATCTGTTGTAACATTAGTGTAATTTTTTTTTAAAAAAACTTTTACATCAGTCTGCTAGTGTTATTTCATTTTAGTTGCCAGGCCAGCCACCACTAGTGCCAGCCTGTGTGTCAGGCTCACAGCATATACTGTGCCTAATTGCTGCTCAGTGCCACCACTCATATCTGGTGTAACATTAGTGTAAATTTTTTTTTAAAAAACTTTTACATCAGTCTGCTAGTGTAATCTAATTTCCGTTGCCAGGCCAGCCTGCCACTGCCAGCCTCAGTGCCACCACTCATATCTGGTATAACATTAGTGTAAATTTAAAAAAAAAAAAACTTTTACATCAGTCTGCTAGTATTATTTAATTTTAGTTGCCAGGCCAGCCTGCCACTAGTGCCAGACTGTGTGTCAGGCTCACAGCATATACTGTGCCTACTTACTCAGTGACACCACTCATATCTGTTGTAACATTAGTGTAATTTAAAAAAAAAAAAAACAACTTTTACATTAGTCTGCTAGTGTTATTTAATTTTAGTTGCCAGGCCAGCCTGCCACTAGTGCACGCCTGTGTGTCAGGCTCACAGCATATACTGTGCCTACTTCCTCAGTGCCACCACTCATATCTGTTGTAACATTAGTGTAATTTCTTTTAAAAAAAAAACTTTTACATCAGTCTGCTAGTGTTATTTAATTTTAGTTGCCAGGCCAGCCTGCCACTGCCAGCCTGTGTGTCAGGCTCACAGCATATACTGTGCCTACTTCCTCAGTGCCACCACTCATATCTGTTGTAACATTAGTGTAAATTTTTTTAAAAAAAACTTTTACATCAGTCTGCTAGTGTTATTTCATTTTAGTTGCCAGGCCAGCCACCACTAGTGCCAGCCTGTGTGTGAGGCTCACAGCATATACTGTGCCTACTTCCATCCTCAGTGCCACCACTCATATCTGTTGTAACATTAGTGTAATTTTTTTTTAAAAAAACTTTTACATCAGTCTGCTAGTGTTATTTCATTTTAGTTGCCAGGACAGCCACCACTAGTGCCAGCCTGTGTGTCAGGCTCACAGCATATACTGTGCCTACTTCCATCCTCAGTGCCACCACTCATATCTGTTGTAACATTAGTGTAATTTTTAAAAAAAACAACTTTTACATCAGTCTGCTAGTGTAATCTAATTGATGTTGCCTGCCTGCCAGCGTGTGTGCCAGGCCCACTTGCCAAGTTAGTGGCACCACTCATATTTGTTGTAACAGTAGTGTAAATATTTAAAAAAAAAAAACTTTTTTGACTGTGAAACATCAGTCTGCTAGTGTAATCTTATTGCAGTTGCCTGCCTGCCTGCCTGCCAGCGTGTGCGCCAGGCCCACTTGCCAAGTTAGTGGCACCACTCATATTTGTTGTAACAGTAGTGTAAATATTTTAAAAAAATACTTTTTTGACTGTGAAACATCAGTCTGCTTTTTTGTATCAGGCTCACAGCATATACTGTGCCCACTTGCCCAGTGCCACCACTCATATCTTGTTTAATAGTAGTGTAAGTGTACATTAAAAAAAAATTAACTTTTTGGATTGTGAAACATAAGTCTGCTTTTTTGTGTCAGGCTCACAGAGTATACTGTGCCCACTTGCCCAGTGGCACCACTCATATTTTGTTTAATAGTAGTGTAAGTCTACATTTAAAAAAAAAATGACAGGCAGAGGCAAGCCACCCCGCAGGTACCGTTGTTTTCATGGTGCTGTGATTGCCTTTGACCCTACAATAATGCCCAGTGTTCAGAGGCCACGTAACATGAACGCGAAAAGTTCTGAGAAGGACCTAGTTGACTGGCTAACACAGGACACCCAATCTTCTACAGCTTCTGCTCGGAACCTTGACGCACCATCCACCTCCAGCTTAGCTTCGGGCACCTCTCAAGTGACCAGTGCCACTCGCCCGCCTGCCACCACCACCAACACTAGCACCACAGCCGCTTCACTTGATCTGTCAGAGTAGTTATTGACACATCAGTTGGAAGAAATGAGTGATGCGCAACCATCATTGACAGAGGATGTAGATAACAGTGATATGTCTCAGTCAGGCAGCATTACAGACATGGATGTACGGTGTGATGATGATGTTGTACCCGTTGCTGCTTCCTTTGTTGATTTGTCAGATACAAGTGAAGAGGTTGATGATGATGCGTCCGTGGATGTCACGTGGGTGCCCGCTAGAAGAGAAGAAGAAGAGGGGGAAAGTTCAGATGGGGAGACAGAGAGGAGGAGGAGGAGACGAGTTGGAAGCAGGGGGAGGTCGTCACAAGGAGCTAGTGGCACAGTCAGACAGCATGCATCGGCACCCGGGGTCAGCCAGACAGAACGCCAATCAACGCATGCTGTTTCCACCACCAGAATGCCGTCATCGCAGAGCTCAGCAGTGTGGCTTTTTTTGTGTGTGTCTGCCTCTGACAACAGCGATGCCATTTGCAACCTGTGCCAAAAGAAACTGAGTTGTGGGAAGTGCAACAGCCACCTAGGTACAACTGCTTTGCAAAGGCACATGATCACACATCACAAACGCAGATGGGATGAACACATGAGTAGAAGCAGCACACAAACTCAAAGCCACCATCCTCCTCCTGGTCCAGCATCTTCAGCCATGTCAACCACTGCTGTACTCCTTGCCTCCTGTCAACCATCCGCCACTCAGTCTCTCTTCCGTAGCAGTTCCTGCTCATTTGCCCACAGTCAGGTGTCTGTCAAGGACATGTTTGAGTGTAAGAAGCCAATTTCCCAAAGTCACCCCCTTGCCCAGCATCTGAAAGCTGGCTTGTCTGAACTCTTAGCCCGCCAGCTTTTACCATACAAGCTGGTGGAGTCTGAGGCGTTCCAAAAATTTGTATCTATTGGGACACCGCAGTGGAAGGTACCCGGTCGAAATTTCTTTTCACAAAAGGCAATCCCCAACCTGTACTCGATTGTGCGAAAGGAAGTAATGGCATGTCTGGCACACAGCGTTGGGGCAAGGGTCCATCTGACTACTGATAGCTGGTCTGCAAAGCATGGTCAGGGCAGGTATATCACCTACACTGCGCATTGGGTAAACCTGCTGACGGCTGACAAGCATGGAATGCATGGCTCTGCAGAGGAGTTGGTGACATCGCCACGACTTGCAGGCAGGCAGGCCTGCTGCTACCTCCTCTACTCCTCCTACTCCATCCTCCTCCATAACCTCTTCCTCGGCTGAGTCCTCTTCTGCTGCTGCATCTTGCTCCACATCATCGGCACCCCCCCAGCTCCCCAGGTACTATTCCACATCCCGGATACGGCAGTGTCACACAGTATTGGTGTTGAATTGCCTGAAAGCAGAGAGTCACACCACAGCAGCACTCCTGTCCATCCTGAACGCACAGGTTGATCAGTGGCTGACTCCGCACCAACTGGAGATCGGCAAAGTGGTTTCTGACAACGGAAGTAATTTGGTGGCGGCATTGAAATTGGGCAAGCTGACACATGTGCCATGCATGGCACATGTGTGTAATCTGATTGTACAACGCTTTGTGCATAAATACCCAGGCTTACAGGACGTCCTGAAGCAGGCCAGGAAGGTGTGTGGTCATTTCAGGCGTTCCTACATGGCCATGGCGCACTTGTCAGATATCCAGCGGCGCAACAACCTGCCAGTGAGGCGGTTGGTTTGCGACAGCCTGACACATTGGAATTCAACACTCCTAATGTTCAAGAAAAAGCTGTTAACGAGTATTTGTATGACTGGTTTGCTTGGACAGCCTCTCGGGAGCTGGGGATTTTTTTGCCACGTTACAGGACGCTCATGCACAATGCATGTAGGCTCATGCGTCCTTTTGAAGAGGTGACAAACCTAGTCAGTCGCACCAAAGGCACCATCAGCGACATAATACCATTTGTTTTCTTCCTGGAGCATGCCCTGCAAAGAGTGCTGGATCAGGCCGTAGATGAGCGTGAAGAGGAAGAGTTGTGGTCTCCATCACCACCAGAAACAGCCTTATCAGCATCGCTTGCTGGACCAGCAGCAACGCAGGAAGAGGATTGAGAGGAAGAGGAGTCAGAGGAGGAATTTGGATTTGAGGAGGAGGAGGAAGACCAAACACAACAGGCATCCCAGGGTGCTCGTTGTTGTCACCTATCTGGTACCCGTGGTGTTGTACGTGGCTGGGGGGAAGAAGATACCTTCAGTGAGATCAGTGAGGACGAGGAATGGGACATGAATAGCTCGGCATCCAACCTTGTGCAAATGGGGTCTTTCATGCTGTTGTGCCTGTTGAGGGACACTCCTATAAAAAAGCTGAAGGAGAACGAACTGTACTGGGTGTCCATGCTACTAGACCCCCAGTATAAGCATAAAGTGGCTGAAATGTTACAGAATTCCCGCAAGTCGGAAAGGATGGAGCAGTTAAAAAATAAATTAAAAAGTATGCTTTATACAGCGTATAAGGGTGATGTCACAGCACAACGGGAATCAAACAGGGGAAGAGATGAAAGTAATACTCCTCCCACAACCACGCCGGCAAGGACAGGACGCTTTCCAGATGTGTTGTTGATGGAGGACATGCGGACCTTTTTAAGTCCTATGCATCGCCACAGCCCTTCGGGATCCAGCCTCATTGAACGACTCAACCGACAGGTAGCAGACTACCTCACATTAACTGCGGATCTCGACACTCTGAGGAGCGATGGACCCCTTGACTACTGGGTGTGCAGGCTTGACCTGTGGCCTGAGCTATCCCAATTTGCAATCAAACTTCTGGCCTGCCCCTCTTCAAGTGTCCTGTCAGAAAGGACCTTCAGTGCAGCAGGAGGTATTGTCACTGAGAAGAGAAGTCGCCTAGGTCAAAAAAGTCTTGATTATCTCACCTTTATTAAAATGAATGAGGGATGGATCCTGAAGGGACTGACATTGGGCGATATATTCGAGTAAAAAAGGCCTGATGAGATGAGCTGCCTTGGGCTGAAAATGGTACACACGCTGCTGTATTCGAATGCCGGATGACTTGCGTGACTTATCCGTCAACAACTAGGGTTCAAGCAGCAATGTTTTAGGGCACCTTCTAACTGTCAAACCAACATCAATTTTTTCTGGCCGCTGCTACAGTAGCGTCTGCAACAATACCTAATTTTTCAGGCATGTGTACATGCCTAATTTTTCTGGCCTCTGGTGCTGCACTGTGGCTTCAAAATCAAAACCAAAAAAAAGGCACATAACAGGGATTAAACTGCTAAGAATAGTACTACTTAACACACCACTCATATCTGGTGGCACAGTAGATTGCACATGCAGTGCCCAAAATTTTAAGTAGGAGGACCGACCAAAATTATCTCCGGGTTCCTAAAATCGATGCCATACCTGTACTCGATTGTGCAAAAGGAAGTCATGGCATATGTGGTCTTTCATGCTGTCGTGCCTGTTGAGGGTCGGGGACCCTCGTATAAAAAGGCTTTAGGAGAACGACCTGTACTGGGTGTCCAAGCATCTTTTTCCATCTCCCGGTTCCTAAAAATTATCTCCGGGTTCCTAAAATTGATGCCATACCTGTACTCGATTGTGCAAAAGGAAGTCATGGCATATGGGGTCTTTCATGCTGTCTGTACTGGGTGTCCAAGCATCTTTTTCCATCTCCCGGTTCCTAAAAATTATCTCCGGGTTCCTAAAATCGATGCCATACCTGTACTCGATTGTGCAAAAGGAAGTCATGACTCATGGCATATGTGGTTTTTCATGTTGTTGTGCCTGTTGAGGGTCGGGGACCCTCGTATAAAAAAGCTGAAGGGGAATGACCTGTACTGGGTGTCCAAGCATCTTTTTCCATCTCTCGGTTCCTAAAAATGATCTCCGGGTTCCTAAAATCGATGCCATACCTGTACTCGATTGTGCAATAGGAAGTCATGGCATATGTGGTATTTCATGCTGTCGTGCCTGTTGAGGGTCGGGGACCCTCGTATAAAAAGGCTGAAGGAGAATGACCTGTACTGGGTGTCCAAGCATCTTTTTCCATCTCCCGGTTCCTAAAAATTATCTCTGGGTTCCTAAAATCGATGCCATAACTGTACTCGATTGTGCAAAAGAAAGTCATGGCATATGTGGTCTTTCATGCTGTCGTGCCTGTTGAGGGTCGGGGACCCTCGTATAAAAAGGCTGAAGGAGAATGACCTGTACTGGGTGTCCAAGCATGTTTTTCCATCTCCCGGTTCCTAAAAATTATCTCCGGGTTCCTAAAATCGATGCCATAACTGTACTCGATTGTGCAAAAGGAAGTCATGACTCATGGCATATGTGGTCTTTCATGCTGTCGTGCCTGATGAGGGTCAGAGACCCTCGTATAAAAAGGCTGAAGGAGAACGAGGGTGTCGAAGCATCTTTTTCCATCTCCCAGTTCCTAAATATTATCTCCAGGTTCCTAAAATCGATGCCATACCTGTACTCGATTGTGCAAAAGGAAGTCATGGCATATGGGGTCTTTCATGCTGTCGTGCCTGTTGAGGGTCGGGGACCCTTGTCTAAAAAGGCTGAAGGAGAACGACCTGTACTGGGTGTCCAAGCATCTTTTTCCATCTCTTGGTTCCTAAAAATTATCTCCGGGTTCCTAAAATCGATGCCATACCTGTACTCGATTGTGCAAAAGGAAGTCATGGCATATGTGGCCTTTCATGCTGTTGTGCCTGTTGAGGGTCGGGGACCCACATTTAAAAAGGCTGAAGGAGAACGACCTGTACTGGGTGTCCAAGCATCTTTTTCCATCTCCCGGTTCCTAAAAATTATCTCTGGGTTCCTAAAATCGATTCCATACCTGTACTCGATTGTGCAAAAGGAAGTCATGGCATATGTGGTCTTTCATGTTGTCGTGCCTGTTGAGGGGCGGGGACCCTCGTATAAAAAGGCTGAAGGAGAACAACCTGTACTGGGTGTCCAAGCATCTTTTTCCATCTCCCGGTTCCTAAAAATTATCTCCGGGTTCATAAAATCGATGCCATACCTGTACTAGATTGTGCAAAAGGAAGTCATGGCATATGTGGTCTTTCATGCTGTCGTGCCTGTTGAGGGTCGGGGACCCTCGTATAAAAAGGCTGAAGGAGAACGACCTGTACTGGGTGTCCAAGCATCTTTTTCCATCTCCCGGTTCCTAAAAATTATCTCCGGGTTCCTAAAATTGATGCCATACCTGTACTCGATTGTGCAAAAGGAAGTCATGGCATATGGGGTCTTTCATGCTGTCTGTACTGGGTGTCCAAGCATCTTTTTCCATCTCCCGGTTCCTAAAAATTATCTCCGGGTTCCTAAAATCGATGCCATACCTGTACTCGATTGTGCAAAAGGAAGTCATGACTCATGGCATATGTGGTTTTTCATGTTGTTGTGCCTGTTGAGGGTCGGGGACCCTCGTATAAAAAAGCTGAAGGGGAATGACCTGTACTGGGTGTCCAAGCATCTTTTTCCATCTCTCGGTTCCTAAAAATTATCTCCGGGTTCCTAAAATCGATGCCATACCTGTACTCGATTGTGCAATAGGAAGTCATGGCATATGTGGTATTTCATGCTGTCATGCCTGTTGAGGGTCGGGGACCCTCGTATAAAAAGGTTGAAGGAGAATGACCTGTACTGGGTGTCCAAGCATCTTTTTCCATCTCCCGGTTCCTAAAAATTATCTCTGGGTTCCTAAAATCGATGCCATAACTGTACTCGATTGTGCAAAAGGAAGTCATGGCATATGTGGTCTTTCATTCTGTCGTGCCTGTTGAGGGTCGGGGACCCTCGTATAAAAAGGCTGAAGGAGAATGACCTGTACTGGGTGTCCAAGCATGTTTTTCCATCTCCCGGTTCCTAAAAATTATCTCCGGGTTCCTAAAATCGATGCCATAACTGTACTCGATTGTGCAAAAGGAAGTCATGACTCATGGCATATGTGGTCTTTCATGCTGTCGTGCCTGATGAGGGTCAGAGACCCTCGTATAAAAAGGCTGAAGGAGAACGAGGGTGTCGAAGCATCTTTTTCCATCTCCCAGTTCCTAAATATTATCTCCGGGTTCCTAAAATCGATGCCATACCTGTACTCGATTGTGCAAAAGGAAGTCATGGCATATGGGGTCTTTCATGCTGTCATGCCTGTTGAGGGTCGGGGACCCTTGTCTAAAAAGGCTGAAGGAGAACGACCTGTACTGGGTGTCCAAGCATCTTTTTCCATCTCTTGGTTCCTAAAAATTATCTCTGTGTTCTTAAAATCGATGCCATACCTGTACTCGATTGTGCAAAAGGAAGTCATGGCATATGGGGTCTTTCATGCTGTTGTGCCTGTTGAGGGTCTGGGACCCTCGTCTAAAAAGGCTGAAGGAGAACGACCTGTACTGGGTGTCCAAGCATCTTTTTCCATCTTCCGGTTCCTAAAAATTATCTCTGGGTTCCTAAAATCGATGCCATACCTGTACTCAATTGTGCAAAAGGAAGTCATGGCATATGTGGTCTTTCATGCTGTCGTGCCTGTTGAGGGTCGGGGACCCACATATAAAAAGGCTGAAGGAGAACGACCTGTACTGGGTGTCCAAGCATCTTTTTCCATCTTCCGGTTCCTAAAAATGATCTCCGGGTTCCTAAAATCGATGCCATACCTGTACTCGATTGTGCAAAAGGAAGTCATGGCATATGTGGCCTTTCATGCTGTCGTGCCTGTTGAGGGTGGGGGACCCACATTTAAAAAGGCTGAAGGAGAACGACCTGTACTGGGTGTCCAAGCATCTTTTTCCATCTCCCGGTTCCTAAAAATTATCTCCGGGTTCCTAAAATAGATTCCATACCTGTACTCGATTGTGCAAAAGGAAGTCATGGCATATGTGGTCTTTCATGTTGTCGTGCCTGTTGAGGGGCGGGGACCCTCGTATAAAAAGGCTGAAGGAGAACGACCTGTACTGGGTGTCCAAGCATCTTTTTCCATCTCCCGGTTCCTAAAAATTATCTCCGGGTTCCTAAAATCGATTCCATACCTGTACTCGATTGTGCAAAAGGAAGTCATGGCATATGTGGTCTTTCATGTTGTCGTGCCTGTTGAGGGGCGGGGACCCTTGTATAAAAAGGCTGAAGGAGAACGACCTGTACTGGGTGTCCAATCTATCAAATCAATCTATTTATCTATCAAATCTATCTAACTATCAATCGTATCTATCAAATGTATATTGCATCTATTGATCTATGTAATTCGTATCTATCAAATGTATATTGCATCTATTGATTTATGTAATTCGTATCTATCCAATGTATATTGCATCTATTAATCTTTGTAATCTATGTATCTATCTATCAAATATATCTATCTCGTGGCCGGACTGTTTTGTGACAGCCACTTGTGTTTTGTCAAAATTTGAAGTAGGAGGGCCGACCAAGCATCTTTTTCCATCTCCCGGTTCCTAAAATCCATGCCATATGCACGTCCCCTGGCGCAGCAACTGCCTCCCTTACCATGGGTGTCAGACCGCACGTCTTGTAATTCTCTGTCTGTGAAATTATATATCTATCAAATCAATCTATTTATCTATCAAATCTATCTAACTATCAATCGTATCTATCAAATGTATATTGCATCTATTGATCTATGTAATTCGTATCTATCAAATGTATATTACATCTATTGATCTATGTAATTCGTATCTATCAAATGTATATTGCATCTATTGATTTATGTAATTCGTATCTATCCAATGTATATTGCATCTATTGATCTATGTAATCTATGTATCTATCTATCAAATCTATCTATCTCGTGGCCAGACTGTTTTGTGACAGCCACTTGTGTTTCAGGCAAATTTGAAGTAGGAGGACCGACCAAGCATCTTTTTCCATCTCCCGCTTCCTAAAATCCATGCCATATACACCTCCCCCGATAGGGGGAGTAACAGGTATTAAACTGCTAAGAATAGCACTACTTAACACACCACTCATATCTGGTGGCACAATAGATTGCACGGGCAGTGCCCCAAATTTGAAGCAGGAGAACCGAACAAGCATCTTTTTCCATTTCCCGGTTCCGAAAATCCATGCCATATACACGTCCCCTGGTGCCGCAACTGCCTCTGGGAACCTTACCATGGGTCACAGACCGCACGTCTTGTAATTCTCTGTCTGGGAAATTATATATCTATCAAATCAATCTATTTATCTATCAAATCTATCTAACTATCAATTGTATCTATCAAATGTATATTGCATCTATTGATCTATGTAATTCGTATCTATCAAATGTATATTGCATCTATTGATCTGTGTAATTCGTATCTATCAAATCTAAATTGAATCTATTGATCTATGTAATTCGTATCTATCAAATGTATATTGCATCTATTCATCTATGTAATTCGTATCTATCAAATGTATATTGCATCTATTCATCTATGTAATCTATGTATGTATCTATCTATCTATCAAATCTATCTCGTGGCTGGACTGTTTTGTGACAGCCACTTGTGTTTCGGCCAAATTTGAAGTAGGAGGACTGACCAAGAATCTTTTTCCATCTCCGGGTTCCTAAAATCCATGCCATATACACCTCCTCCGATAGGGGGAGTAACAGGTATTAAACTGCTAAGAATAGTACTACTTAACACACCACTCATATCTGGTGGCACAATAGATTGCATGGGCAGTGCCCCAAATTTGAAGCAGGAGGACCAACCGAGCATCTTTTTCAATCTCCCGGTTCCAAAAATCCATGCCATATACACGTCCCCTGGCGCCGCAACTGCCTCTGGGAACCTTACCATGGGTCCCAGACCGCACGTCTTGTAATTCTCTGTCTGTGAAATTATATATCTATCAAATCTATCTATTTATCTATCAAATCTATCTAACTATCACTCATGTCTATCAAATGTATATTGCATCTATTGATCTTTGTAATTCGTATCTATCAAATGTATATTGCATCTATTGATCTATGTAATTCATATCTATCAAATGTATATTGCATCTATCGATTTATGTAATTTGTATCTATCCAATGTATATTGCATCTATTGATCTATGTAATCTATGTACCTATCTATCAAATCTATCTATCTCGTGGCCGGACTGTTTTGTGACAGCCACTTGTGTTTCAGCCAAATTTGAAGTAGGAGGACCGACCAAGCATCTTTTTCCATCTCCCGCTTCCTAAAATCCATGCCATATACACCTCCCCCAATAGGGAGTAACAGGTATTAAACTGCTAAGAATAGTACTACTGACACACCACTCATATCTGGTGGCACAATAGATTGCACTTGCAGTGCCCCAAATTTGAAGCAGGAGGACCGACCAAGCATCTATTTCCATCTCCCGGTTTCCACAATCCATGCCATATACACGTCCTCTGGTGCCGAAACTGCCTCTGGGAACCTTACCATGGGTCACAGACCGCACGTCTTGTAATTCTCTGTCTGTGAAATTATTTATCTATCAAATTAATCTATTTATCTATCAAATCTATCTAACTATCAATCGTATGTATCAAATGTATATTGCATCTATTGATCTATTTAATTTGTATCTATCAAATGTATATTGCATCTATTTATTTATGTAATTTGTATCTATCAAATGTATATTGCATCTATTAATCTATGTAATCTATGTATGTATCTATCTATCTATCAAATCTATATATCTCGTGGCTGGACTGTTTTGTGACAGCCACTTGTGTTTCGGCCAAATTTGAAGTAGGAGGACCGACCAAACATCTTTTTCCATCTCCCGCTTCCTAAAATCCATGCCATATACACCTCCCCTGATAGGGGGAGTAACAGGTATTAAACTGCTAAGAATAGTACTACTTAACACACCACTCATATCTGGTGGCATAATAGATTGCACGGGCAGTGCCCCAAATTTGAAGCAGGAGGACCAACCGAGCATCTTTTTCAATCTCCCGGTTCCGAAAATCCATGCCATATACACGTCCCCTGGCGCCGCAACTGCCTCTGGGAACCTTACCATGGGTCACAGACCGCACGTCTTGTAATTCTCTGTCTGTGAAATTATATATCTATCAAATCTATCTATCTCGTGGCCGGACTGTTTTGTGACAGCCACTTGTGTTTCAGCCAAATTTGAAGTAGGAGGACCGACCAAGCATCTTTTTCCATCTCCCGCTTCCTAAAATCCATGCCATATACACCTCCCCCAATAGGGAGTAACAGGTATTAAACTGCTAAGAATAGTACTACTAACACACCACTCATATCTGGTGGCACAATAGATTGCACGGGTAGTGCCCCAAATTTGAAGCAGGAGGACCGACCAAGCATCTATTTCCATCTCCCGGTTTCCACAATCCATGCCATATACACGTCCTCTGGTGCCGCAACTGCCTCAGGGAACCTTTCCATGGGTCACAGACCGCACGTCTTGTAATTCTCTGTCTGTGAAATTATTTATCTATCAAATCAATCTATTTATCTAGCAAATCTATCTAACTATCAATCGTATGTATCAAATGTATATTGCATCTATTGATCTATGTAATTCGTATCTATCAAATGTATATTGCATCTATTGATTTATGTAATTTGTATCTATCAAATGTATATTGCATCTATTAATCTATGTATTCTATGTATGTATCTATCTATCAAATCTATATATCTCGTGGCTGGACTGTTTTGTGACAGCCACTTGTGTTTCGGCCAAATTTGAAGTAGGAGGACCGACCAAGCATCTTTTTCCATCTCCCGCTTCCTAAAATCCATGCCATATACACCTCCCCTGATAGGGGGAGTAACAGGTATTAAACTGCTAAGAATAGTACTACTTAACACACCACTCATATCTGGTGGCATAATAGATTGCACGGGCAGTGCCCCAAATTTGAAGCAGGAGGACCAACCGAGCATCTTTTTCAATCTCCCGGTTCCGAAAATCCATGCCATATACACGTCCCCTGGCGCCGCAACTGCCTCTGGGAACCTTACCATGGGTCACAGACCGCACGTCTTGTAATTCTCTGTCTGTGAAATTATATATCTATCAAATCTATCTATTTATCTATCAAATCTATCTAACTATCACTCATATCTTTCAAATGTATATTGCATCTATTGATCTATGTAATTCGTATCTATCAAATGTGTATTGCATCTATTGATCTATGTAATTCATATCTATCAAATGTATATTACATCTATTGATTTATGTAATTTGTATCTATCCAATGTATATTGCATCTATTGATCTATGTAATCTATGTATCTATCTATCTATCTATCTATCTATCTATCTATCTATCTATCTATCTATCTATCTATCTATCTATCTATCTATCTATCTATCAAATCTATCTATCTCGTGGCCGGACTGTTTTGTGACAGCCACTTGTGTTTCAGCCAAATTTGAAGTAGGAGGACCGACCAAGCATCTTTTTCCATCTCCCGCTTCCTAAAATCCATGCCATATACACCTCCCCCAATAGGGAGTAACAGGTATTAAACTGCTAAGAATAGTACTACTGACACACCACTCATATCTGGTGGCACAATAGATTGCACGGGTAGTGCCCCAAATTTGAAGCAGGAGGACCGACCAAGCATCTATTTCCATCTCCCGGTTTCCACAATCCATTCCATATACACGTCCTCTGGTGCCGCAACTGCCTCTGGGAACCTTTCCATGGGTCACAGACCGCACGTCTTGTAATTCTCTGTCTGTGAAATTATTTATCTATCAAATCAATCTATTTATCTATCAAATCTATCTAACTATCAATCGTATGTATCAAATGTATATTGCATCTATTGATCTATGTAATTCGTATCTATCAAATGTATATTGCATCTATTGATTTATGTAATTTGTATCTATCAAATGTATATTGCATCTATTAATCTATGTATTCTATGTATGTATCTATCTATCAAATCTATATATCTCGTGGCTGGACTGTTTTGTGACAGCCACTTGTGTTTCGGCCAAATTTGAAGTAGGAGGACCGACCAAGCATCTTTTTCCATCTCCCGCTTCCTAAAATCCATGCCATATACACCTCCCCTGATAGGGGGAGTAACAGGTATTAAACTGCTAAGAATAGTACTACTTAACACACCACTCATATCTGGTGGCACAATAGATTGCACGGGCAGTGCCCCAAATTTGAAGCAGGAGGACCGACCGAGCATCTTTTACCATCTCCCGGTTCTGAAAATCCATGCCATATACACGTCCCCTGGCGCCGCAACTGCCTCTGGGAACCTTACCATGGGTCCCAGACCGCACGTCTTGTAATTCTCTGTCTGGTGAAATTATATATCTATCAAATCTATCTATTTATCTATCAAATCTATCTAACTATCAATCGTATCTATCAAATGTATATTGCATCTATTGATCTATGTAATTCGTATCTATCAAATGTATATTGCATCTATTGATCTGTGTAATTCGTATCTATCAAATGTATATTGCTTCTATTGATCTATGTAATTCGTATCTATCAAATGTATATTGCATCTATTCATCTATGTAATTTGTATCTATCAAATGTATATTGCATCTATTAATCTATGTAATTTGTATCTATCCAATGTATATTGCATCTATTGATCTATGTAAACTATGTATCTATCTATCAAATCTATCTATCTCGTGGCCGGACTGTTTTGTGACAGCCACTTGTGTTTCGGCCAAATTTGAAGTAGGAGGACCGACCAAGCATCTTTTTCCATCTCCCGGTTCCTAAAATCCATGCCATATACACCTCCCCCGATAGGGGGAGTAACAGGTATTAAACTGCTAAGAATAGTACTACTTAACACACCACTAATATCTAGTGGCACAATAGATTGCACGGGCAGTGCCCCAAATTTGAAGCAGGAGGAACGACCGAGCATCTTTTTACATCTCCCGGTTCTGAAAATCCATGCCATATACACGTTCCCTGGCACCGCAACTGCCTCTGGGAACCTTACCATGGGTCCCAGACCGCACGTCTTGTAATTCTCTGTCTGGGAAATTATATATCTATCAAATCTATCTCTTTATCTATCAAATCTATCTAACTATCATTCGTATCTATCAAATGTATATTGCATCTATTGATCTATGTAATTCGTATCTATCAAATAGATCAATAGATGCAATATACATTTGATAGATACGAATTACATAGATCAATAGATGCAATATACATGTAATTCGTATCTATCAAATGTATATTGCATCTATTGATCTATGTAATTAGTATCTATCAAATGTATATTGCATCTATTGATCTATGTAATTCGTATCTATCAAATGTATATTGCATCTATTGATCTATGTAATTTGTATCTATCATATGTATATTGCATCTATTGATCTATGTAATCTATGTATCTATCTATCTATCTATCAAATCTATCTATCTGGTGATTGTGCAAATGGACTGTTTGCGGTGCGTTACACAGGGAGTTTGGTCTGTCACTGTGAAGTGGGCGTAACCCTTACACTACCTGATTGATACAACATCATACCTGATGTTTTAAATCATGTTATTCCAAACAATTTAGGAATGTTAGGTGATTTATGCCCTTTATGGATTAAAACCAGACTCTGCATCAACTATGTAATTTTCCGTGGGAGTTTTGCCATGGATCCCCCTCCGGCATGCCACAGTCCAGGTGTTAGTCCCCTTGAAACAACATTTCCATCACTATTGTGGCCAGAAAGAGTCCCTGTTGGTTTTAAAGTTTGTCTGCCTATTGAAGTCAATGGCAGTTCGCCCGGTTCGCGAATAGTCGCGGAAGTTCGAGTTCGCCGTTCGTGAACCGAAATTTTTAGGTTTGCAACATCACTATTCCTATCATTACCTAAATTATTCCTATTTAAAACTAAATACTTACCTGTAAAATAAACCCTAAGCTAGCTACAATATAACTAACAGTTACATTGTAGCTAGCTTAGGATTTATTTATTTTTTACAGGCAAGTTTGTATTTATTTTATCTAGGTAGAATAGTTATTAAATAGTTATTAACTATTTAATAACTACCTAGTTAAAATAAATACAAATTTAGCTGTAAAATAAAACCTAACCTAAGTTACAATAACACCTAACCCTACACTGTAATTAAATAAATTAACTAAATTAACCCCTTAGTGACCAGAGCACTTTTCCATTTGTTGACCGTTTGGGACCAAGGCTATTTTTACATTTCTGTGGTGTTTGTGTTTAGCTGTAATTTTCCTCTTACTCATTTACTGTACCCACACATATTATATACCGTTTTTCTCGCCATTAAATGGACTTTCTAAAGATACCATTATTTTTATCATATCTTATAATTTACTATTAAAAAAATTATAAAATATGAGGAAAAAATGGAAAAAAAACAATTTTTTCAAACTTTGACCCCCAAAATCTGTTGCACATCTACAACCACCAAAAAACACCCATGCTAAATAGTTTCTAAATTTTGTCCTGAGTTTAGAAATACCCAATGTTTACATGTTCTTTGCTTTTTTTGCAAGTTATAGGGCACTAAATAAAAGTAGCCCGTTGATATTTCCAAACCACTTTTTTTCAAAATTAGCGCTAGTTACATTGGGACACTGATATCTGTCAGGAATCCCTGAATATCCTTTAACATGTATATATATTTTTAGAAGACATCCCAAAGTATTGATCTAGGCCCATTATGGTATATTTCATGCCACCATTTCACCGCCAAATGCGATAAAAAAAAAAAAATTGTTCACTTTTTCACAAATTTTTTCACAAACTTTAGGTTTCTCACTGAAATTATTTACAAACAGCTTGTGCAATTATTGCACAAATGGTTTTAAATGCTTCTCTGGGATCCCCTTTGTTCAGAAATAGCAGACATATATGGCTTTTACGTTGCTTTTTGGTAATTAGAAGGCCGCTAAATGCCACTGCGCACCACACGTGTATTATGCGCAGCAGTGAAGGGGTTAATTAGGGAGCATGTAGGGAGCTTGTAGGGTTAATTTTAGCTTTAGTGTAGTGTAGTAAACAACCCCAAGTATTGATCTAGGCCCATTTTGGTATATTTCATGCCACCATTTCACCGCCAAATGCGATCAAATTAAAAAAAAACTTTAAATATTTCACAATTTTAGGTTTCTCACTGAAATTATTTACAAACAGCTTGTGCAATTATGGCACAAATTGTTGTAAATGCTTCTCTGGGATCCCCTTTGTTCAGAAATAGCAGACATATATGGCTTTGGCGTTGCTTTTTGGTAGTTAGAAGGTCGCTAAATGCCGCTGCGCATCACACGTATATTATGTCTAGCAGTGAAGGAGTTAATTAGGTAGATTGTAGGGAGCTTGCAGGGTTAATTTTAGCTTTAGTGTAGAGATAAGCCTCCCACCTGACACATCCCACCCCCTGATCCCTCCCAAACAGCTCCCTTCCCTCCGCCACCCCACAATTGTCCCCGCCATCTTAAGTACTGGCAGAAAGTTTTAGTTTTTTTTTTTTTTTTTAAATAATTCTTCTGCTGTGTAGGACCCCCCTTAGCCCCCAACCTCCCTAACCCCCCCCCAAACAGCTCTTTAACCCCCCCTCTGCCTTTATTGTGCGCCATATTGGGTACTGGCAGCTGTCTGCCAGTACCCAGTTTGAAAAATAATAATGTATTTAAATTTTTTAATTTTATTAAATATTTCCTTTATTTCTGTAGTGTAGCTGCCCCCCCCTCAACATCCAACCCCCCACCCTTTACCAGATGCCTTCATTTTAAAATTCCACCCTCCCCAGTCCTCTCTCCTACCCTCCAGATCTACAGCATATTGATGCTGTTTTCATAGATATCACGTGCACGTGCGCGCCCGTGCACGGCTCTCGTGCATGCACGTGCACGCGCATGTGCACGCGCACGCACCAGCACAAGATCCCTCCCCCCTCCTCCACCAATGACTGTCCACCCACCTCCCTGGATGAGCTCCCACCCACCAACGATAACGGCCATCGATAGCCGATGCAGAGAGGGCCACAGAGTGGCTCTCTCTGCATCGGATGGCTAAAAACAGTTATTGCAGGATGCCTCAATATTGAGGCATCACTGAAATAACATGAAAGCAGCTGGAAGCGATCAGGATCGCTTCCACTGCTTTCAAAGACCAACGACGTATGGTGTACGTCCTTGGTCGTTAACTGCATTTTTTTGCAGGACGTACCCCATACGTCGTTGGTCGTTAAGGGGTTAAATACAATTACCTAAATTAAATTAAATTATCTAAAGTACAAAAACAAACAAACACTAAATTACTGAAAATAATAAACAAATCACAGAAATTTAAAACTAATTACACCTAATCTAATAGCCCTATTAAAATAAAAAAGCCCCCCAAAATAAAGAAACCACTAGCCTTAACTAAACTACCAATAGCCCTTAAAAGGGCCTTTTGCAGGGCATTGCCCCAAAGTAATAATCTCTTTTACCTGTGAAAAAAAATACAAACAACCCCCCAACAGTAAAACCCACCACCCAAACAACCAACCCCCCAAATAAAATACTATCTAAAAATACCTAAGCTCCCATTGCCCTGAATAGCACATTTGGATGGGCATTGCCCTTAAATGGGCAGTTAGCTCTTTTGCCGTCCAAACCCTAATCTAAAAAGTAAAACCCACCCAATACACCCTTAAAAAAAATAACACTAACCCCCTGAAGATCGACTTACCAGGAGACGTCTTCATCCAAGCCGGGCGAAGTGGTCCTCCAGATGGGCAGAAGTCTTCATCCAAGCTGGGCAAAGTGGTCCTCCAGACGGGCAGAAGTCTTCATCCAAGCCGGGCAGAAGTGGTCCTCCGGACGGGCAGAAGTCTTCATCCAGACGGCATCTTATATCTTTATCCATCCAACGCGGAGCGGGTCCATCTTCAAGACATCTGACGCGGAGCATCCTCTTCTGGCGACAACTAAAACAGAATAAAGATACCTTTAAGTGATGTCATCCAAGATGGCGTCCCTTAGATTCTGATTGGCTGATAGAATTCTATCAGCCAATCGGAATTAAGGTAGAAAAAATCATATTGGCTGATGCAATCAGCCAATAGGATTGAAGTTCAATCCTATTGGCTGATCCAATCAGCCAATAGGATTGAGCTCGCATTCTATTGGCTGTTCCAATCAGCCAACCCGGCTTGGATGAAGACTTCTGCCCGTCTGGAGGACCATTTCGCCCGGCTTGGATGAAGACTTCTGCCCGCCTAGAGGACCACTTTGCCCGGCTTGGATGAAGACGTCTCCCGGTAAGTCGATCTTCAGGGGGTTAGTGTTAGGTTTTTTTTTAAGGGTGTATTGGGTGGGTTTTATTTTTTAGATTAGGGTTTGGGCGGCAAAAGAGCTAACTGCCCTTTTAAGGGCAATGCCCATCCAAATGTGCTTAGGTTAGGTTTTTTTAGATAGTATTTTATTTGGGGGGTTGGTTGTGTGGGTGGTGGGTTTTACTGTTGGGGGCGTTGTTTGTATTTTTTAGGGTTTTTTTATTTGGGGGGGCTTTTTTATTTTAATAGGGCAATTAGATTAGGTGTAATTAGTTTAAATTTCTGTAATTTGTTTATTATTTTCAGTAATTTAGTGTGTTTTTTTGTACTTTAGATAATTTAATTTAATTTAGGTAATTGTATCTAATGTAGTTTATTTATTTAATTATAGTGTAGTGTTAGGTGTTATTGTAACTTAGGTTAGGTTTTATTTTACAGGTACTTTTGTATTTATTTTAGCTAGATAGTTATTTAATAGTTAATAACTATTTAGTAACTATTGTACCTAGTTAAAATAAATACAAACTTGCCTGTAAAATAAAAATAAACCCTAAGATAGCTACAATGTAACTATTAGTTATATTGTAGCTAGCTTAGGGTTTATTTTATAGATAAGTATTTAGTTTTAAATAGGAATAATTTAGTTAATGATAGGAATATTTATTTAGATTTATTTAAATTATATTTAAGTTAGTGGGTGTGAGGTTTAGGGTTAGAATTAGGTTTAGGGGTTAATAACTTTAATATAGTGGCGGCGACGTTGGGGGCAGCAGATTAGGGGTTAATAAATGTAGGTAGGTGGCGGCGATGTTAGGGACGGTAGATTAGGGGTTAATAATATTTAACTAATGTTTGCGAGGCAGGAGTGCGGCGGTTTAGGGGTTAATATGTTTATTATAGTGGCGGCGACGTTGGGGGCGGCAGATTAAGGGTTCATAAATATAATGTAGGTGGCGGTGGTGTCCGGAGCGGTAGATTAGGGGTTAAAAATTTTATTTTAGTATTTGCAATACGGGAGGGCCTCGGTTTAGGGGTTAATAGGTAGTTTATGGGTGTTAGTGTACTTCTTAGCACTTTAGTTAAGAGTTTTATGTTACGGCGTTGTACCATAAAACTCTTAACTACTGACTTTTAAATGCGTTAGGACTCTTGACAGGGTAGGGTGTACCGCTCACTTTTTGGCCTCCCAGGACAGACTCCTAATACCGGCGCTATGGAAGTCCCTTAGAAAAAAGACTTTACGAAGTATACATAAGTCGTTTTGCGAGAAGCCCAAAAAAGTGTGCGGTGACCCTAAACCTTCAAGACTCGTAATACCAGCGAGCGTAAAAAGCAGCGTTAGGACCTCTTAACGCTGCTTTTTCAGCCTAACACACAACTCGGAATCTAGCCGAATGTTTGTGTATAAAAAGTAACTTTTATTATAAGAGTAAAACCAAAAAAAAATACAGGGTAAAACAATACAACCGTCTTAACTGCTATCGATTCCTACCGGTTTTCATGCCATCGCGCACTCCGTCATCAATATTTTGTATTTTTTTTTTTTTACTTATAATAAAAGTCATGTTTTATATACAAACTTTGTTTCTACTTTATTCTGCACAGTTAGGGGCAACCCGAAAGATGGTGGCACCTGGTTGCCAGCATGTTCAAACTTCTAATGGAGAGTCAGATACCATTGTGGAAGTCTGTCTATTAAAATGATGCCCAGGAAAAGTTTACTTAGAGAGGTTTTGTGGAATTCAACCCTTTCTTTATTTAACACATGCTAAAGTTACAGCAGCTATACACATTGCCACTTTAAATAAGAAACATACATTTTTTGCAATAAACAACTAGGAAATTCAATAGCAAAAACATATGTAAATGCCAGATTTTAAGTTTCCAATCAAATGTTAAAAAGCATGGAATTCTGACATTAAACTCATAACTCCACAGAATTTAAAATAATATAATATAAAATAATATAACATAACATAATATCATAATAATACATAGTAATAGAATAGAATAGAATAGAATATATTCCTTAATGAGGAAGTTTAATGTTGGAGTTTCTTACTTTTTTAATGTTCACTTATATATATATATATATATATATATAGAATAAGAAAGCTTTAGCAATTTTAAGAGATATTTATATGGTTAGAAAATGTAAGCAACTACAGAAATGCTTCAGATACCTATAAACATTAATGCAGGAATAGTTTTAAATATTATATGAACTATCTGTAAACAAGGTTTGCACTTTTTTTTACATTAGTCAGTTCTATAATTTTAACTCATAGGATAAATCAGAAACATAACCAGAAAACTGTCCCCAAAATGTCTATGTTTTATACAGTTCTATATATTTTCCTTTTACTGGTATATGGTTATAAAAAATGGTTTCTTAATAGCTAGATTCTGAGATTGCCATAGAAACATTAAAATGGATTGTGCTCTGTGGAAAAAATCCATTTTAAATGACTTGCAACTTAATATCTCAGACAGTAGATTCTCAGATTGTTGTAGAATAAAATACAATATAAAATCATAAAAGGACATTCTACTTCATGTTACACAACTCCCCTAGGTATGGTTACTGTGGGTATATTCTTGAGTCCAGATTTTTACTCACACTTTAAGTTATCTTAAAGATTAAATATGGTTTATGTGACAGAAATAAAGGGTATGTTAATCATCCATTTATCAAAAAATTAAAACTACAGAATAAACGAAGTTCAGAAATGCTGATACTAGCAAAAGTCCATCAACCATTAATGTATGTAATTTTGCTCTCTGTTATGCGCAGTTGTAGAATCCTAATTTCAATTAAGTAATTTTAAAAAGTAAAAATAATACATACCACCTATTTATAACTACAGTAAACTAAAAAAAGTGTTTTTATTTTCCTGTGAAGAAGAAGGGTGCAGATGCTCTTTAGCAAGCTAAATGTAAATATTTTAACTATTTAAAGAAACAAATGAATACTGATCAATTTTAGTTTTCTCTAAATTTCAAGCTACATTCTTTCAAATATTCGTTCTTTTAAAACGAGACGAAAATCAGTTTTTTAAAATGAATGTGCATGTTTAATATGTATACAAGACACAGATATACACACTTTCAAGCCCTTTCCAGTTAAATACCTACAAACATTTTAATGTTTTTAATGTGTTTTATTGTGTTTTGAAAAGAACATTTTTACATTCCAATGTTCAATCCTGGACACTCCACTATCCCATCCATATGCAACTCCCAGGGTGCCCCTAACATCAATAAATATCCTTTGTACAACAAGGCACTCTCCGGCATTAAACATTTATTTGTAACGATTTGGGGTGGTGTCCCTTCCCCAGATAGTATAATAAAATATGTTACTTACTCCAATAAATACCACAACACAAGTGGCAATCCTATCATGGTAATCCCCATCGGCGCACATGAAACACAACTGCGCATGCACTACGGTCCATTACGGGATTCCCAGTGTGGACAAAACTAAAAATCTAATTAAGAAAAATGCTATTTACATAACATACAAATAGAGTTCTCATGTACATATACTATTAGGTTTCTGCTGTCTATATTGCAAACTTTTTAACTTATACATACTTTCTGTTGATATCACTAATATCTCTATTAACTTGTTTATACTAGCTTACCTAATCTACTAACTTTTGTAACTCGTAATTAATATAATCAGCAGCAGAATTTACCTACTCCAACTGAATTAATGGTATATTCAACGGAGGGTATAATAAAGAAAAATAATAAAGAAAAATATATACAGCAAAATATACCACAAAGTACACATGTATATATCTGGGTCTTAGATGCACCCACACCCACACAGAGACACCACATCATACACACACACACACACACACACACACACACACAGATACACACACACACAGATACACAGACACACACACAGATACACAGACACACATATAATTGTATTACTTGTTATGTTTTGAAAAGAAGATTCATTTGATTATTTCAGACTTGCCAGCGTAATTTAATTATTAATACACATACAGCAGTTCTGAAACATTGATGCTCAGTATTTTGTTATTGTAGTATTAGCATGTTTAGGAGCACTATAAAAGTAACACATTTCATAGATCTTGTTTTCTATTTATTGCATTTCCTTAAAGGGACAGTAAACCATAAAAAAATGTTATATAATTCTGCACATAGTGCAGAATTATACTGTATAACATTATAATAGCGCAAACATTGTAAAACCAAATTTCCCCTTTGAATTAAAAAAATAACTGCTGTTTTACAGACCCGCTCTGTCAGACAGCAGGAGCGAGCTGCACTTAGTGCTATGGCGCGGTCGGGCCGGGCTGTGACTATACAGCTGGCCCGATGCGCTGTTAGAAAAAAACAGACCCGCTCAGAAGATCACAGAGAGCGGGTCTGTAAAACAGCAGTTATTTTTTAAATTCAAAGGGGAAATTTGGTTTTACAATGTTTGCGCTATTATAATGTTATATAATTCTGCACTATGTGCAGAATTATATAACATTTTTTTTATGGTTTACTGTCCCTTTAAGTGTTCAATAAAATCATTAGAATAATCAAGTATAATAATTAATGAATACGAAAATCAAGAATTATAATGATTTTAATATGTTTCTAATAAGAATGTACCTATAAATGTAAAGTGTATTATTCATGACTAAATATCTAACACCTAGATTATGAGTTATGGCTCATAACGCTTCATTTTCCCTAATGCTGCTATTACAAGTTTCCGTAGCGCCACAAATATCCCCATCTACGCTCAAATCCATAACGCTCACCCAGACCCAGTAGTTATTGATATCCTGATATCAAAAACATTCATGAATAATTTCCAAAATATTATAAAAAGTACACTTACACTCATACAAACAATGTACAATTTTTCTTTTTTGATTAAATATTTGTATTTATAAAATATAACGGATCAAAGTTACGAGATCTCGGGTGTTAGAAAAAAATGCACACAAACCCATTTTATATTGACTTACATAGACATACGTGAACTTACACTCATCTAGCTACATCTACGTACAAATGGCATCACATACATACAGAAATCAATACATATCATCAATATACAGCACATTCCGTACAAAAAACATTTTTTTTTATCATGAAATTAACACGATTTAGCTACTTTTTCACAGAAGGATATGACGTCACTTGTTTTACGCTCAACACAAGTGTTGGAAGTTTTTTTTATTGAAATTTCTCGCCTCCATTAAATATTATGGGGAATACGCTCTCGTGCATGCGACCGTCAGATTTCCGTAATGCACAAGATATTTTTCTCCTTTAAAACTCGTAATAGTAGCGTTACAATTGTGGCGCTAATTCATTCATTCTTGCCTTGGTCCCGCAATGACAAATAGATCAAATAATAGTATTTGACACTGGAGTTATGGGTTTTACTTGTGTGAACATCACTACAACATCAAAATCTTTTACGAAATTACATTACATACAACTATAAATCATGATCAATTCTATCATCAACTATACGAAATCGGTTTCAAGAATTAAATCATATTTAAATGGACAGAAAAAAATACTTTTTAAAAATGTCATTATTCAAAAACAGTTGGCAATTTTAAACACGTCTCATTTATGTCTATTCTAGCATTTCAGTTATTCGAGTCATATGCTTGGATGAACAGCATATCTAGATAGGCTCACCAGATGATGATTGATGGCTGCACATACATGCCTTTTGTCATTGCCTCATACATGTGCATTGCTATTCATTCAACAAACTATATAGAAACAATGAACACATTTACATCATACAAGTACATTGGAGGTTGGTTAACATTGGATTCTCTTTCTCAATCATGAAAGAGAAATTATGGCTTTAGTGTCCCTTTAACATTACGATTTAAAAATTAGATACCATTAGGAATTATGTACAATAATAAGATATCATTAGAAAATTATTTGAGTTGTCGCTTTTTGGGAAGGAACAACAATTCTATACTGCTTTATATAAATGAACATATCTGGGAGAGAATTACAATACATACATAGATATACATAACACACATCACACAACAACAAAACGCACATTTATCTTTTTAATCAGCACACAATAAGAATGTTAAAAAATACAACAACACAACGAAGATTTGCAAACTAGACAGGCATGTTGCTAATATGATGACATCATTCTAAGCTTCAACCATACAGATTACAGCATTACGACTGTACCGCCCCTTTCATTAGTTTCTCACTCAATATTACAATATTACATATACGTAGACAAGAGGGTTGGAAGATCTTCATTATTATTGTGATTTCAATGTGACATGTAAAATATTGACATCTTGACAATCACTTATATAAAGAATATTATAGATGCCAGCCGGAAGATCTTCATTATTATTGCAGTTTCAATGGGACACGTAAAATATTGACATCTCGACAATCACTTATATATAGAATATTATAGATGTCAGCTGTTACTTTATCGTTTTGAAACAATATTGCAACATTGATCAATCAGATTCTATGCCATGTCTATGCACACATTATACACAAGTATGCACTTTCAATCATGTTAGCGTGGACGTGTGTTTTATAATATAAGATCGCGTTTAAGTATTTGTTACGCATATGAACAAACATCACGAATATGCACTGTATATGTTACATTTTACACTTTCACATTACGATTTATTGGGGGAAAACAAAATTTAAGCAAACACCTTAAAAAAGGCCCACTTTGAAAGCATTCACGCCGCTCAGATACAATCAAGTGGATACAATCAGCAATCATTACAAACACGCTAAAATAAGACATTTTGCACTATAAATCCCCCAAACAACATGGCCAAAGTGTCCCTGGTGATCGGCATTGTATCAAATCGCTTTTGTGTTTTTGCATACCTTGTTACTCCTTGTCTGTTTGCTCTGCTGTTTGGCTTTGTGTTGCATACGTGTCCTGGCCTCCGGTAATGTTCAATCCTAAGAGGGGTACATGCATGGGTTGTCCCAGGGTACCTTCTCTGTGGTTTTTGACAAGTTTCTGAATGCCATGGTATGAGTTTGTAAGCATTACATAGGATTCCCTCAAGATGATGATGATTGGAGGCGCATCAAGATGGAATTCTATGCAATAGCTCAAATGCCCAATGTCTTGAGAGCAATATATTGCACCCACATTGCGCTGCATGCTCCAGCAGATGATCGGCCCTTCCAAAATTGCAAACATTTTCATAGTCTCAACGTGCAGTTCATTTGCGACTCACGGATGCGGAATATGCAGGTGTGCAAATTTCATGATGCCCGTATCCTCAGGCAGTCCTCGCTCTGGCAGCAGTTTGAGGAAAGACAGTTTCCCCATGGGTGACTCTTTGGTGAGTACTTGTGCACAGCACGGTTCAGAAGTTAGACAATTGCCACTGTAATGTTCAAAAAAAGTTGGGTTTGTGTAATGTGCAGATATAGGATGCGCTTTAACCATATATTTGTCTCTTTCAGCAAATGTCTAGTTTTAGAAACAAACAGATATGTAGTAGGTCATAGCTTAAATGCGCAGATATAGGATGCAATTTAACCGTTTTTTGCTGCTTTTAGCAAATGTCTAGTTTTAGAAAGAAACAGATATGTAGCAGGTAATAGCTTAAATGGGCAGATATAGGATGCGATTTAACCATGTTTTGTCTCGTTCAGCAAATGTCTAGTTTTAGAAACAAACAGATATGTAGCAGGTCATAGCATAAATGGGCAGATACAGAATGCGATTTAACCATTTTTTGTCTCTTTCGGTAAATGTCTAGTTTTAGAAACAAACAGATATGTAGCAGGTCATAGCTTAAATGGGCAGATATAGGATTGTCATTAACCATTTATTTCTCTATTTCAGCAAATGTCTAGTTTTAGAAACAAACAGATATGTAGCTGGTCATAGCTTAAATGGGCAGATATAGGATGCAATTTAACCATTTATTTGACAATTTCCGCAAATGTCTAGTTTTAGAAACAAACAGATATGTAGCAGGTCATAGCTTAAATAGGCAGATATAGGATGCAATTTAACAATTTTTTTGTCTTTTTCAGCAAATGTCTAGTTTTAGAAACAAACAGATATGTAGCAGGTCATAGCTTAAATGGGCAGATATAGGATGCGATTTAACCATTTTTTGTCTCTTTCAACAAATGTCTAGTTTTAGAAACAAACAGATATGTAGCAGGTCATAGCTTAAATAGGCAGATATAGGATGCGATTTAACCATTTTTTGCTTCTTTCAGCAAATGTCTAGTTTTAGAAACAAACAGATATGTAGCAGCTCATAGCATAAATGGGCAGATACAGAATGCGATTTAACCATTTTTGTCTCTTTCGGCAAATGTCTAGTTTTAGAAACAAACAGATATGTATCAGGTCATAGCTTAAATGGGCAGATATAGGATGTGCTTTAACCATTTATTTCTCTATTTCAGCAAATGTCTAGTTTTAGAAACAAACAGATATGTAGCAGGTCATAGCTTAAATGGGCAGATATAGGATGCAATTTAACCATTTATTTGACAATTTTCGCAAATGTCTAGTTTTAGAAACAAACAGATATGTAGCAGGTCATAGCTTAAATGTGCAGATATAGGATGCAATTTAACAATTTTTTGTCTCTTTCAGCAAATGTCTAGTTTTAGAAACAAACAGATATGTAGCAGGTCATAGCTTAAATGGGCAGATATAGGATGCAATTTAACCATTTATTTGACAATTTTCGCAAATGTCTAGTTTTAGAAACAAACAGATATGTAGCAGGTCATAGCTTAAATGGGCAGATATAGGATGCAATTTAACCATTTATTTGACAATTTCCGCAAATGTCTAGTTTAGGCGATTTTCGTATACACAAATGCAATGTATAATTATATTTAAATGTATTTTCATATCATAATTTGTAAGATATTTGTAATATTGACATTTTGTCATGTTCATCATTTATAGGTGATTTGGGTTACATGAGCCGGCCTTGGCTCATTACGCCTATACGTAACCCAGCTGACGCCGCCCAGGTGCACTATAATCGGGCTCACAAGCAGACTATGGCTGTAGTGGAGTGGATGTTTGGACTCCTCAAAATGTAGTTACAATGCTTTGACAGGTCTGGAGGAGCCCTCCAATACAGCCCTTGCAGTGTCCTGCATAACATAGTTCAGTAGGCTGGGATGTTGCAGGCCGTCCAAGTGCCCTGAGACCTCCTCCAAGATGAGGACAACCCAGTTCTAGAGGGGCCATTCCAGGATGAGGGGGTCAATGTCATAGACAAAATCATCAACCGCCGCTTCAGACGGTAAATACTATGTTATATAGGAGCATTGCAAATATGTGAGACTTTTAGGAAAATGAAAGTAGAATCGTACGAACATGATTGTTCAAGAAATGATTATTGCAAAATAAAAATTATATTTTATTATCATAGATAATTTATACATCAGATGATTATGGCATTGGCTCCTGTAATGACTTTGCCACCTGATTTTTGAAGACAACCTCAGATGGTAAGTAGACACAATGTATGGACTGAGACTGGGGGGGGGGGTATTTTGCACAATGATCCAAGTAGTATGGCATACAAGTAGTTTCAATGTATTATTTAGTTTAGACATTATTAGATTTTAGATATTCTGAAAGGGATACATGCCACAGATAGCAGATAAAGGGATACTCTGAAGCACATATGCTTAGTAAGCTATTGCTATAAACATATTAGGAAATAGGTAGTGTTAGGGGGAGGGATGAAAAACTATGTACAATTTGAGATATTTTAATTTAAAATTATGTAACATTAGGGAGATGACTTCATCTACAGACTGAGAGTGAAAAATACCAATGTGATCATGTCTGTGGCATTGTCTTTCAACTGTGCTGACTTTGACAAACATATCAAGACAAAAAGTATACCCATTGTATGGAACCAAATGGGGGGGGTTAGCCCATGATTCATACCAGAACTATGTACCATTTTATTAGAGATTTGAGGTACACTTTATTTTCCATTAGGGAGATTGACTTCATCTACAGACTGAAAGTGAAGATTACCAGACTGAAAGTGAAGAATACCAGACTGAAAGTGAAGAATGCCAATGTGATCATGTCTGTGGAATTGTTTTTATTATTATTAGTATCATTTATTTGTATAGCATAGCGCTGGGTACAGTGATAGGGGTATACAATGACAAAGATTTGTGATAAAATACAAAACATAACAAAACGAAACAAATCTAGTACAGGAGGAAGAGAGCCCTGCTCCGGAGAGCTCACAATCTATAGGTTTAGAGTGCAGAGACATAAGGTTGGGGTAGCTTGTTACATCGGGTGTATTTGCAGCAGTGAGTCAGGCAGTTCATGTACATGTATTAGTTTGGTTCAGATGCCGGATGGAGGAGAGATGGTAAGCCTCTCTGAATAGGTGAGTTTTCAAGTATCGTCTGAAGCTATACAAGGTTGGAGACAGTCTAATGGAGTGGGGTAGAGAGTTCCAGAGGACAGGAGCAGGAGTATAGAGACGTAGGTCAGAGGTTGATCGAAGAGGACGGGATGGGGAATATTTCACTATGAGAGAGAAAATATAGTTGGGAGTTAGACTATTGAGTGCTTTGTAGGTTAGGGCTAATATTTTAAATTGTATTCTAGAGTGTATGGGGAGCCAGTGTAGAGATTGATAGAGTGGAGCAGCTGATGTAGATCGTCGACTTAGGTGGATGAGTCTAGCAGAAGCATTCATAATAGATTGGAGGGAGGAGAGGCAGTGTTTTGGAAGGCCATTTAGGAGTAGATTGCAATAATCAATGCATGACACAATAAGGGAATGAATAAGTATTTTTGTAGTTTTTTAAATAAGGAAGGGACGAATTCTGGAAATGTTGCAAAGGTGTGAATGGCAGGATTTGGTAAACACTTGTATATGTGGGTTGAATGTGAGTTCTGAGTCTAGTGGGACCCCAAGGCAGCGGACCTGGGGTGAGGTGTTGAGAATAGAGTCTCCAACCATCAGAGAAATGTCAGGTGTTGGATGTCTCGAAGAGGGGGGATAAGAAGCAGCTCAGTTTTGGACACATTGAGTTGGAGGTAGTGTGAAGACATCCAAGAGAAAATTGCAGAGAGGCAGTCAGAAATCTGATTGAGTAAAGAGGGAGAGATATCAGGAGAGGAAAGATAGATTTGGGTATCATCAGCATATAGGTGGTACTGGAATCCAAAGGAGGCTATAAGTTTTCCAAGGCAGGATGTATAAAGAGAGAAAAGCAAGGGGCCCAAGACAGAGCCTTGTGGTACTCCAACTGAGAGAGGCATAGGATCAAAAGATATGTTGTTAAAGGAAACTGAAAACGAGCGGTTTGACAGATATGATGCAAATTAGGAGAGGGCTGTGTCTCGGATGCCAAATGAATGTAGTATTTGTAGGAGGAGAGGATGGTCAACTGTGTCAAAAGCTGTGGACAGGTCAAGAAGAATTAGTAAGGAGTAATGGCCTTTTGCTTTAGATGATAACAGGTCATTTGTTACTTTAGCAAGAGCGGTTTCTGTTGAGTGTTTAGGGCAGAAACTAGATTGTAGTGGATCAACTAAGGAGTTAGTTGTGAGAAATTGAGTTAGCCGATTATAGACTAGTTGTTCCAATAATTTTGAAGCAAAGGGAAGTAAGGAGACCGGTCAATAGTTAGAAGGCCAAGGTCAAGCGAGGGCTTTTTTAGGATTGGTATGATTGACGCATGCTTGAATGTGTCAGGAAATGTGCCAGCGGTGGGAGATTGGTTAAAAAGATTGGTTAACTTTCAACTGTACTGACTTTGAAAAACATTGTAAGATACATTCACATGGTAAGTGTACACAATTCTCTGGAACAAGACTGGGGATGCAGGATATATCCTATGGGAAACACTTATGTTTCCTCTTTTCTTTTAGATGGTATTTCACAATCCTCTATTTGGAAAGTGATGAATATGACACATAATGAAGATAAACTGATATTTTGAACAGAATCGACTTTTAAAGACCATACATCCAGGTTAGTTTGCACAATGCATGCTATTAAGATTCATAGGAGGAATAATGTGCAAATAATTCATAATATATTGAATATGTCAGACAATTTTAAACATGTCCTATTTTGAAGACATTTATTTAATATACATTCCCCCTACTTTGTGCTAGAGAGGACTCAGATTGTGATCAATCAGACAGATAAAGGGACACATTTCATAGTTGACATTTAGGTATATTAGTTTTTGAAGGGACATAAAATATTACATTCAATTATGTCCCTCATACAATTGAATAATCAGGAATATTTGAACAAAATTGGATATTAGGCATTATTTTGTCTAATTTTAAATGTTAATATGTTAGTCAAAAAACTAGAAGTTGAGGGATAAATAGTACATTGGTTCACTGTTCAATGAATGCATACACTTGGTGCCCTCACTGCCCTGTTGAAACGCTAACCAACAATGAAGGGTGTTACTTAGCCCTGGTGCTGCGCCTGCAATGTTTCATTTTTCTGGAGCTTCCATATGTGTTTTTAAAACATTGAACAATAAAGGTGTCGTTTTTATTTTTTTATGAGGAGTCTATCATTCCTTCATTCTCTGAATATGTAAGTCAACTCTTGATTAGACAATTTAGTGTGATTAATGTTAAATTATGTGTAGATAGATATAGATGATATAGATCTTGATCTTCATTCTGAACCTGGCTTTAATATCAAAACATTAGAGCATAGACAGAACATGAATTTAAAATGATTAGATTTTCATAATATTTGTTTAGTCATGTGTTCATTAAATAGCATAATTGATTTCATATTCTAATCTCTTTTATTTAAAAAAAATTCTTACAGATTTTCATTTTTGATGAATATATAGATTTATTGTTAGATTAATTTTTCTAATAAATATCTTTAAATACTATATATTTTTTATTTATTTATTTAAATTATATATATATATATATATATATATATATATATATATATATATATATATATATATATATATATATGAGCAAAAAAGATGGGTGTAGGAGTGGCGCTGTAAAAACACCCTAAAAATATATATTCAAATGTGACTAGAGTGATGAATTTGCTGCCTATGAATATCTATCCAGAGAAAACTGTGCCCCCAGGAACAGTGAACCTTATAGAATAAAATGTGTAATAAAGTTAGGGAAAAAAGGGGATAACACTCAGAAAGTAAGACCCTAAATATGGGAGTCTGTTTTAAGTTAGTTTCTTTGTCCTTTGACTCCTGAACAAATACTCATAAAATCTGGTAAAATCTGTGTACAATACAGATGAAACATACGGTAAAAAACAAGGAACCTGGCGCGTTTCGAAGGGATATGGAACTTTTGTGCCCTTCTTCCTCAGAGGTAATTGTATTGTACACAGATTTTACCAGATTTTATGAGTATTTGTTCAGGAGTCAAAGGACAAAGAATTTTTATACCAATGCTTTTAATTACCTCATACTATTGAGGTCATTTGATGTCAGCGCACATTTGTTAAATAAATAAAAAGTGTGATATTCCCATACAATGTTGCACTATTGTATGTCCTTTTTCTTACATGATTGAGCCAAATTCGAGAGAGAGTGCTAAAGAGATCTCTGGATCGTAAGAGGACACCGCTCCACTATACCACAGATACCGGGAGGGAGAACTACCTATACACTGCGCGGCACTTACCTCATTAGATTGAGGTAACGGAGTGTAAGTATACTCCCAACGGGCTCGTTGTGGAACGTGGATACATTGTTATATTTGCCTAAACATTTTGCATTACTCGCATCTACCTACAACTATTGAAGCTTTCCACTAATATTGGACTTATACTTTGAACTTTATTGAACTTTATTGGGCTATTTTTGTTGTGATTTAGATTGATATTGAAACTCTCCTATCATTATTATTATTACTACGCATGGTACGCTTAGGCTATCATAATATTTAAAGTACCAAGCGTAGTGACTTCTGCTAATATTTAGGTCACTCCTGAAACAGGTGGCTGCATTTTGATATATGTCTTTGTGCACTTAATTTGTCACACACAATCCAGCGGGTACTACACTAGTTATGTGGCTAGAACAACAATATTGTTAACTGCATTCCAACTAAGTTAATTATGTATATTGTATACATTCATTTTAGATACCATTTGCTATCCAACTAAATATTAGCTTTTAATAGTGACACTAAATAATAACTATAATCACTTTTTTTCTGTTCTACAGCATTTCTATCATTTGGAAACCCAGACATATACATTAACCAGTTGCTCTTTTCCAGTAAACTGGGTTTTTTAAATGAAACTAACTTAAAACAGACTCCCATATTTAGGGTCTTACTTTCTGAGTGTTGCGCCCTCTTGAATATTCATTATCCCCTTTTTTCCCTAACTTTATTACATATATATATATATATATATATATATATATATATATATATATATATATATATATATATATATATATATACAGGGAGTGCAGAATTATTAGGCAAGCTGTATTTTTGAGGATTAATTTTATTATTGAACAACAACCATGTTCTCAATGAACCCAAAAAACTCATTAATATCAAAGCTGAATAGTTTTGGAAGTAGTTTTTAGTTTGTTTTTAGTTATAGCTATTTTAGGGGGATATCTGTGTGTGCAGGTGACTATTACTGTGCATAATTATTAGGCAACTTAACAAAAAACAAATATATACCCATTTCAATTATTTATTTTTACCAGTGAAACCAATATAACATCTCAACATTCACAAATATACATTTCTGACATTCAAAAACAAAACAAAAACAAATCAGTGACCAATATAGCCACCTTTCTTTGCAAGGACACTCAAAAGCCTGCCATCCATGGATTCTGTCAGTGTTTTGATCTGTTCACCATCAACATTGCATGCAGCAGCAACCACAGCCTCCCAGACACTGTTCAGAGAGGTGTACTGTTTTCCCTCCTTGTAAATCTCACATTTGATGATGGACCACAGGTTCTCAATGGGGTTCAGATCAGGTGAACAAGGAGGACATGTCATTAGATTTTCTTCTTTTATACCTTTTCTTGCCAGCCACGCTGTGGAGTACTTGGACGCGTGTGATGGAGCATTGTCCTGCATGAAAATCATGTTTTTCTTGAAGGATGCAGACTTCTTCCTGTACCACTGCTTGAAGAAGGTGTCTTCCAGAAACTGGCAGTAGGACTGGGAGTTGAGCTTGACTCCATCCTCAACCCGAAAAGGCCCCACAAGCTCATCGTTGATGATACCAGCCCAAACCAGTACTCCACCTCCACCTTGCTGGCGTCTGAGTCGGACTGGAGCTCTCTGCCCTTTACCAATCCAGCCACGGGCCCATCCATCTGGCCCATCAAGACTCACTCTCATTTCATCAGTCCATAAAACCTTAGAAAAATCAGTCTTGAGATATTTCTTGGCCCAGTCTTGACGTTTCAGCTTGTGTGTCTTGTTCAGTGGTGGTCGTCTTTCAGACTTTCTTACCTTGGCCATGTCTCTGAGTATTGCACACCTTGTGCTTTTGGGCACTCCAGTGATGTTGCAGCTCTGAAATATGGCCAAACTGGTGGCAAGTGGCATCTTGGCAGCTGCACGCTTGACTTTTCTCAGTTCATGGGCAGTTATTTTGCGCCTTGGTTTTTCCACACGCGTCTTGCGACCCTGTTGACTATTTTGAATGAAACGCTTGATTGTTCGATGATCACGCTTCAGAAGCTTTGCAATTTTAAGAGTGCTGCATCCCTCTGCAAGATATCTCACTATTTTTGACTTTTCTGAGCCTGTCAAGTCCTTCTTTTGACCCATTTTGCCAAAGGAAAGGAAGTTGCCTAATAATTATGCACACCTGATATAGGGTGTTGATGTCATTAGACCACACCCTTTCTCATTACAGAGATGCACATCACCTAATATGCTTAATTGGTAGTAGGCTTTCGAGCCTATACAGCTTGGTGTAAGACAACATGCATAAAGAGGATGATGTGGTCAAAATACTCATTTGCCTAATAATTCTGCACTCCCTGTATAAAGTCTACATAACAACTTTGGTCATGTCACTTTTAAAAAATGTGTAGGGTGAACTTGTTAGATTAAAGTGACAGTGTAGCTTAATTTATATGTATATATATATATATATATATATATATATTCACATTCTAATATCTATAAAAAAATATTTCACTAACATATTATTAAAATAAATATATCTTAGTTATTATGATATCATTATTTGCAATGTAACCTAGGTAGATTAAATGATATTTAAAGAAAAGATGATATCTAAGTTTATTTTAACATTTAGACAGAGCTAGATATTGTATGCCATATTGATGACTTTTCACTCTAGTGGAGTCATTTGAAGGGACAGTTAACTCATAGATATTTCAACATATAATTTCTCACAATTATCTTCTTTACCTGCTGGAGTGTATACAATTGTCTACAAGTATTTCTGTTACCCTTAATTTTGAATTGAAGATAGTTTATTTCTCCTATGGTATCTCCAGCTATTCATAATGTTTTTGTCCTTAAGGCAAAGCTGTGTAAACACAGCCATTATAAGATATTTCACTCCCAGTGGGGCATACAATATATAAGGTAATACAAAATTTAAAAATTTTGGTTGATTATTTTGCAGATATAAGAAGTATATATATGTAAACAATGGGATAAAGTTGGGAGATCAGATTATATCTACAAGCTGACAAAATGTTATTTTGTTGTGGCTTCCAAATAAAAAATTCATAGACAAACAGGAAAAATTTGATTTTATACATTATATACTCTGCTGCTAATAAAATAATAAGGAATTGTAAACTTATTAAGTGATCCAAATATTAGAGTGTACTGTCTCTTTAAGAGTCTGAACTGAACTATTCAAAAGCTCCATCAAAGGAGGGAGATAAGTGGACAATTTACACACAATGTCCTGACACAGGTCAAATGTATATTCCTAAAACAGGCTTGAGTATGCCATAATGTGTATTAAAGTAAATATCTATTTTTGGTTTACTGTCCCTTTAAAAGTATCTAACCTTTAACAGGGTATACACTCATCTATTTAAATATATTTTCATATTTAGACATGACTACATGTTTATTTTTTTTTTTATATTTACTATTAGAATATTGGCTATTATGTCAACTATTTAGTTAGAGTTAATATCTTGTGATGGCTATTTGTAGTGAAAGGGAAATGCAACCATAAAATAATCTTCCATGATTTAGACAGAGAAGATCTGAATGTAAAATAAAAATGGTCTTTATTAAGCACATATGGTTCATTCTCAAGTTATCCTAAGTTTGCACAAACTATATGCATAGGCTTATGAGCAGCAAAGCATTCCTGGGAGATATCTACTTGTTTGTGGGTGGGCAACAATGCATAGTTGCAATGGTTATACAGATGTGTTTAGATACTTCACACTATTGCATATCTGCTCCTTAACAATAAAGACACCTTGAAAATAAAAATTATATGTGAGCAATTCAGAAAAATACATGCTTGATTTCTTTTTTTAAATGTAAGGAACAGAAACATTGATTTTCAAATTAAAAAAAATCACTTTATAGTTCTCAAAGTAACGTCCATTATAAATACAAATTAGAATTTATGAGAATGGTATGCATATATATGTGACGCATATATAATATAAGGAATCTGTTAAATATTAATATTTTTGGTTGACATTTGAACTAGATTATATTTTTACTCACGATAGTAAATATAATCGGAACAATAGTTAATGTTTATTACACATTTGGATGTTTAATATTGATCAAGTTCTTTAATAAAAGTTTACAAATATTTTAGATTTAAAAAAGTAAAATTGTATGTATTCATTGTTTATTCAATAAATATCGTGACTCATTGTGAAGTATTGACAGTGCTCAATTAAATGTATTTACAATCCCAACAATGCACAACTATTGTGTGCTAGTGCGTGAAATTATATTTGACTTTACAAAGATGCGAATCTCATATTGAAAGATACATTTACCATGCTATTTTTCAATAATGGTACAATGCATAATTTATTCTACATGCCAAATGTAGTAACAGCACCCCTAGGAGGTATGTGTATGGAAGTTACACAGATATGAATCCATGAACCATTAAGTAACGGCCAATCAGAGATCATCACACAAACATGACTTGACTCAGTATGGCCTCACAGACATGCTAACACAATTACAGTATTTTAATCCAATCAGATGTATAGATAACATGTCCCATGGTGCATCTCATGTTTACTTCCCCATATAAAAGTCAATTACACGTTGCCATTTTTATCAGTTCTCTAATACCTGTTGGTATTATATATATATATATATATATATATATACTGCATATATTGGCTACAAACGAATAGGATGCCTCCCAGGTTCACATGGGTGGAAAGTACTGCACTGGTCAATGCGGTTGAGGTGTTTTATCTGCAGCTGTTTGGTACTCAGAAGGGGTCGACGAAGCCGGCGATTAATAGGGCCCTCTGGGTGTCTATCACCGTTTCTGTGAATTCGGTGAATCAAATCATGCAGAGATTCAGGGATATGAGGTTGTGGCTTCGCAATAAAGTCCACCTCATGAGGGAGTGGGCACATGCCCATTGGAGAGGTGCAAATCAGGATCCAATCCCACGGAAACTTTTCCTACAACCTTATGAGTAGACTTTATATGCCCTCCTCAATCTCAGTTTAACCTGCAGATTTGCTTCTGCACACTCCTCAGCCCCTTCACAGTCCCCAGCTGCTGGCTCTGAAACTCCTGACCCAGAGGCCAGTGCAGCTCCAATCGGTGACCTGGGAGAAGGCACTTCAGAGGCTGAACCAGGTAAATATCAGACCTCATATAATATGTTAATATTTGAGTATATATTTAAGCAATGTGTATATAGTCATATATTCAATTATATAGATCTCACAACAGACGTTACATATGATGGTAGACATCTGAATTTAGATGCATCACACATCAAAAAGGAATAATGCTTTTTCTTGCGCTCTCCAGAAATAGGCGTCACAGAGCTAAAATGGAATTGCGCATCTGTGAAATCCCTATCCTCCCATTTCATACCTTGAATATCGATTCATACAAAAGTTAGAAATATTAATTTGTATTATTCAATCTTTACAATGATCCTATTGGAATATCGTGATACACACAATTGTAAATATATTCTAAAGCTTTACAAATTATACTCATGATACTACTATCTCCAAATCAATTTATAATCATGGATGCGCAATTACACTTTTAATTATTGCGCAATGATCATTGATGATATAATTGCGCAGAGACGTGAACATTATTATTATTGTTATTATCGGTTATTTGTAGAGCGCTAACAGATTCCGCAGTGCTATAAACAAAGGGGGAGTACAACAAAACAATTATAGGGATCAAATGGGTAGAGGGCCCTGCCAAGAGTTGCACTGTTGTAGTCAGCTCTTAAGAAGGTGATTTACAAACAGCTGGACTCTTAGGCTTACATGCTAAGGGGGTTCAGGGGATAGCAATGGAGGAGAGGAACTGGTTTAGGAAAGGTTAGTGTAGGTTGTATGCATCCCTGAGGATAGGTGTGACCAGTGCATGTGTCAGCGATGAGGGAAATATACCGGTGCTGAGGGAGAGGTTGAAAGTGTGTGTGAGTATAGGGGTGAGGGTAGCAGAGAGGGAGGGGAGTAGCTGTGAGGGGATAGGGTCAAGGGGACAGGTAGTAAGGTGAGAGCGCAGTATAAGTGCCGAGACTTCTTCCTCAGTGACAGGGGAGAATGAGCTAATTTTAAGGTTATGTAGGTTGTGATTGAGTGAGAGCATTTGAGGGGGTGAGAGAAAGGAATTCTGTTGAGAGCTGATTTCATTTCTGATGGAGTCGATTTTGTTATTGAAGTGGCTGGCAAAGTCTTGAGCTGACAGAGAAATTGTATTAGGAGATGGGGGGAGGGCGGAGAACGGTATTGAAAGTGGAGAACAAACGTTTTGGGTTTGAATAAAGATTAGAGATAAGAGTAGAGAAGAAATGTTGCTTATAGAAATTAAGGGCAGAATAGTAGGAGTTCAAGATAAATTTGTAATGTTAAAAATCAGCTGAATTCCTAGATTTTCTCCAGTGCCGCTCAGCAGTACGGGAACATCTGTGTAGGTATCGTGTCAGAGGAGTATGCCAGGGCTGAGGATGAGTGTTTGATTTCCGAGCTATGGTAAGAGGGGCGAGATTGTCAAGGACGGATGTAAGGGTGAAGTTATAGTGGCAGATAGATTGGTCAGGGCAGGAAAAGGAGGAGAAGGATGAGAGGAGATGTTTGAGGGAATTAGAAAGCTGTTGTTGATCTAATGACATAATGCTTCTGTGAAGTTTGGTGTGAGGAGCAGAAGGAGGGAGAGTTGTAGGGAGAGATGATATGTTGCAAGTAAGGAGATGGTGGTCAGAAAGAGGAAAGGGTGAGTTTGTGAAGTTTGAGAGAGTGCATCGATAGCTAAAGATCAGGTCAAGGGAGTGACCATCTTTGTGAGTGGGAGAATCAGTCCATTGTGACAAACCGAAAGAGGAAGTGAGTTGCAGAAGTTGTTTTGCAGAGGAGGTAGTGGGATTGTCAAGAGAGATGTTGAAGTCACCAAGAATGAGGGAAGGGGTGTCTATAGAAAGAGAATAAGCAAATCATGTGTGTTTCAAATGAGGAAAATGTGAGGGAAGAGATGGGATGTATTTGTTGAAAGGTGCAACGAGAGGAAAGTAAAATACCTACACCACCTCCTTGTCTATTACCAGACCTAGAAGTGTGGCTGAAGTGGAGACCCCCATGTGACAGAGCAGCAGTGGATGCTGTGTTAAGGGGAGAGAGCCAGGTTTCTGTTAGGGCCAGAAAGTTGAGGGAGTGGGAGATAAAGAGATCATGTACAGAAATGATTTTGTTGCAAACAGAGCGAGAGTTCCAGAGTGCACAAGTGAAAGGGGTAGTGGCTTTCGATGCAAGAGGAATGTGAGTAAGGTTGTCAGAGTTTTGTTTTTAGAGTCTGTGGGATGGTACACATGGATGTGCATGGCTAGGCAGTTGTTGGGGACCAGGATTAGGGGAGATGTAACCAGCAGTTAGTAAAAGCAACAGGGAGAGTGACATGAGATGAGATACAGATTTGCAGTACTGAGACTGCTTTTGAGACAAGGTGCAGGGGGGAGAGTGTTTAGGAATAGGCAGAGTTCATGAGTACAAAAGTAAGGTGAGTTTAAGAGAGATGGGCTAATGAACAGTGCAGGTGGAGAGGGAGAAGGAGTAATTGAATAATGTAGTTTGTTATAGAGACAAAAGGCAGCAAAAATGAATATGAAGATGTTAGGCATTTTTACAAAAGAGGGAACCAGTTAAATATATAAGACACAGTATTACAGTAGCAATTGCAGATAAGGTATATCAAACATAATATCACAAAAGTACCTACCTTTTTCATGCCCCTTGCCCAATCCTTGTTCACTTCTTGTATAATTCTTTTGCTAATGCCTCGCTTATAAAATGTTCACTTTAAAAATGTGAACATATGTCGTTATAGCAATGCACATCCCAGTGCAATGCACATCCCAGACTAGTGTGAAATATATGCAGGGAGGGCAGTCAGCTGAGTCCACTAAATTTAGTTGATTGCTAATCAAAGAAAATTGGAAAGGCCAATTGGAAAGTTAGATTCTGGCCTGGTCAGGGTGAGATGTTAAGTAAACAGACAATAAAATTTGGGGGAGGTTAAAACTATGGAATAAGACAGCTATACATTTTAGAATAATAGCACTTATTGATAAGGATTGAACATCACATGGCAATTAAACGAACATTAGAAATAAGACATTGGATAACAGTACAACAGAAGTAGGACTAAATTAAAAAACTAAAATCATTTGCTCTATGTAGATATTCACATACCAGAAGAGAGTTACAGGAGAGTAAAAAGCACCAGAGAGCAGTGAATAGTTTGCAGGTTGACAGGGTCTCTATTCACGTACCAGAAGAGAGTTACAGGAGAGTAAAAACACCAGAGAGCAGTGAATAGTTTGCAGGTTGACAGGGTCTCTATTCACGCACCAGAAGAGAGTTACAGGAGAGTAAAAAACACCAGAGAGCAGTGAATAGTTTGCAGGTTGACAGGGTCTCTATTCACGTTCCAGAAGAGAGTTACAGGAGAGTAAAAAACACCAGAGAGCAGTCAATAGTTTGCAGGTTGACAGGGTCTCTATTCACGTACCAGAAGAGAGTTACAGGAGAGTAAAAAACACCAGAGAGCAGTGAATAGTTTGCAGGTTGACTTGGTCTCTATTCACATACCAGAAGAGAGTTACAGGAGAGTAAAAAACACCAGAGAGCAGTGAATAGTTTGCAGGTTGACAGGGTCTCTATTTACGTACCAGAAGAGAGTTACAGGAGAGTAAAAAACACCAGAGAGCAGTGAATAGTTTGCAGGTTGACAGGGTCTCTATTCACGTACCAGAAGAGAGTTACAGGAGAGTAAAAACACCAGAGAGCAGTGAATAGTTTGCAGGTTGACAGGGTCTCTATTTACTTACCAGAAGAGAGTTACAGGAGAGTAAAAAACACCAGAGAGCAGTTAATAGTTTGCAGGTTGTTTGCTATAACAGTGGCATTACTTTAGACATGTTTGTCAAATGTATACATTAATTAGTATAAATGTGAAGAATACAGTATCCTGATTTTCAATCTTATAAATTAAAAAAGCTATACTAGCAATATAAAACAAAAAAATGACTGGTCAATGTCTAACAATTGATGACAATGCAAGAAGATATAACATGACTTAAAGGGACAGTCAACAACATAAAGGCTTGAAACTAAATATACATGATCTCACTTGAAGAATTAAAATGTTTAACTTTGTCAATTTGAAAAACAAAGTATGATTGTTCATGTCAAAGTTCTGATTTGTATTAATGATATACAATCCTGATATATTTTACAGAGATGTATGTTGGTGCTGGACCCTCTGGTTTGTCCCATTCTGGTATGTCTCATTATACTTTACTTTTGTCTTACAAATTTGTACATAACATTGCCTAATCCATTCACATTGATCTATATTAACATGTATCCTCTAATTTGATTTCAAATGTATTTAAAAAGAAGATTCACGGTTCAGAGATCGAATTCCATTGTAATCCAAATCTCAATTTATTAGTATTCAAAGATATTCCTCTGATTCGTGCTATCTTTATTTCAATGTAATATTAGGGTCTTGCACATTTTGTATTCTGCACCTGGGTAGTGCTTGACAGTTGGTGGCTACATTTAGACAACACTAACACATTTTTACACATATGCAGAATATATAAATATATATCTCATATGCTTTGATATTTTCTTCTTATCATTAAGAGAGAAGGATAATTAAATATTCATGATGATAGGAGGAAATTATATATATTTTTGAAATTGTATGCTCTCTCCGATTCATTACATCAACATATAGATGTATCAATATGTGTTGTGTCAGAAACCAGATTACTGTATGTCACGAATACCTCAGGATTCAGCTAAGAAAGGGTTAATCTTGTTCAGCTTGTGAACTAAGAACAGTTTGTTTTTTAAAAATAGCTGTGTCCTGGGTTTGTTTTTCTTTGAAGTGCCAGGAGCATCATAAATGCTTGGCAGTGTAAATAGGATATAATTTCATGGCTTAGACTGTCAGGAGAATACATGATAGAAAACAGGGCCTCAGTCACAGAAACTGATAAGGTCACTAAAAGGACATTGGTATTATGTATATATGTGTTTTAAACTGTTATGACCTTAAAGGGCCATAATACCCAAATGTTTAAACACTTGAAAGTGATGCAGCATAGCTGTAAAAAGATGATTAGAAAATATCACCTGAACATCTCTATGTAAAAAAGAAAGATATTTTACCTCAAAATTTCCTCAGTAGCCACCTCCCATTGTAAAGGATTTCTAAGCAGCATTTTAGTGTGTTTGTCCTGGGACATCTGAAGGGACTAGCATTGTGCACTCTCATATTATTTCACCAATCAGGTAAAGGAAGCTTACTATGAAATCTCATGAGAGTTAAGTCAAATCTCATGAGATCACAGTAAGAGTTCATGACCTCAGCACTGCTGATGCTGATTGGCTGCTGTTCATTTCTTAATTTTTTTAAATTTTTTTACCTGCAGCTGGGAGCAGCTGAGTATAACTTTTTACACAGAACTTACTCTGCTGAGCTGAGGAAATTGTGAGGTAAAATATCTTCCTTTTTTACATAGAGATGCTCAGGTGATATTTTCCTGTCAGCTTTTTACAGTTATACTGCATTAGTTTCAAGTGATTTAGCATATGAGTATTATGTCCCTTTAAGTGAAGGGAAATCTGTCATATCTGGTATCAAATTGATTCTCCCAATGAAACCAAGAGAGTACTGGTCAGTATATCTGACTATAGAGTGGCCTATCAGAAATTATAATGGGTTCTATAATTTCAGGCAAAAAACTTAGTTTACTGAAGGTCATAAAGACAGGGGGTTTCTTAGCCCACCTAGGAGGGTGCGGTCAGGCAACCTGATCTATGGAAGAAAGGTATAAGGGTTTTGTGTGTTAACACTGAAAGGGTTCATTCTACATGGGAGGCTGCTTGCTACAGTGTGAGTGACAATTTTCTTCTTGCCCATCTCCCTGGGGGCAGATTCATAAGCTAGTGAAGTATTAGGTCTGTTATTTTTCTCCTTTTTTATTTTAAAACACTGTTTGCTAATGTGTCATTTTATTTGTACCAACTTTTATTAATAATGCATTGTGCATAATATTTTTGGCTTAATAAATAATTATTTTATTAAGTTTGGCCTTTGTCTGATAATTGAACCACATTACTGAAAGAGACTGGAATATTAGAACTGTATAATTTAGGTTATTTTTCTACTAAATTGTACTCGAGAGTTAATGTGTAAGTCTGGGTTTTTACTTAGGATTTTAAGTGGTGGCAGCTGAGATATTGTAGTTAGTTAGTGTGGGTGGCATTAAAGGAGTTTTGGGGCATTTCTTTTACGTCTAGTACAGACTGGAGAGTGTTGTTAACCCTTGCACCCACTGAACTAAATCACAAGCTGGCCTGGTGTGGCCAGATTGTGACCTATCAGTGAGAGTAGAAGAGGTTTGATAACCCTTTCTGTGCCAAATAAGTGACTGGCACAGGGTTGGATAACCTTGTTTCGTCACAAATTGGTGGGCAGCGGTGTAGATAATTTTTTTAATTAGATTTTAGTGCTTGTGGATTTGCTAGTGTGAAAATCCCGGTACTAAAAGAAATTGTTTCTTACAATTTCCAAAGGCTAAAACTCAGTGCATTATATAGTCACACATTGCAAACAGTCCCCTTCCCTTTTCTCTGTTTTTCTTTTCTATTTTATTTTTGCTATCGAATCATACGAGCAACAGACTAAAGAAGTGTTGGCACTCTTATGCCAGGAGCGGGATATTCCAACACGTGGAAAGAACAAAGATGGACTAATACAAGCTCTTGTTGAATATGATAACAGCCAAATCACACCAGTTGAGGTCTCATTTGAGATGTCTGCAGCTGGGGGCAGCGATTCATCAGGATCTGGGGATCCATTGTACTGTTATTTGCAAACTGTTTTTAAACATATGGGCTCAGTGGATGCAAGTTTGCGTATGGTACTGATTACAAAGTTTTATGAGAGACAGGCTGCTGTGGCAGCAGCTGAGAGACAGGCTACTGTGGAAGCGGCTGAGAGACAGGCTGCTAGGGAAGCTGAGAGAGAGTCTGGCAGCTGAAAGACAGACTGCTGAATGACAGGCTGAGAGAGAGTATCAGCTACAGCTTGCATGGTTAGAGAGAGGGATGGTCTCACCTGTTGTTAGTGAACCTAGAGACCCACCTGCTCCCCGAGTGCGTGCAGAGAATTTTCCCAATCTGGAGAAAAATGGAGATGTGGATGTATTCCTGCGTAGCTTTGAGAAAGTTTGCAGACAGTTCCAGTTTCCAAAGGAGCAGTGGGCCATGTACCTTACCCCTGGCCTGAAAGGTCCTGCACTGGAGGCGTTTGCTGAACTACCCCCAGATTTTGATCAGGACTATGATTCCGTTAAAGCTGCACTGCAGAGGAGGTATAATCTTACTCCTGAGGTGTACAGGAAGAAATTCCATTCTCTGCAGAAAGATTTGTCAGAGAGCTATACTGCAACTGTTGGAAACCTGATGACATCCTTTAAACAGTGGGTCAGAGGATTAAGAGTTGCCACTATGGAGGAGCTGGAAGATTTGATCATGAAGGAGCAATTTATGCAGCTGTGCCCAGCAGAAGTTCAAGCATGGATTTTGGATCGGAAGCCCATAACAGCATTGGAAGCTGGTGAGCTGGCTGATTTTTACACAGCCAACAGGTCACCAGAGAATGGGAGAAAGTCCTTTGCTAAGGGGGGATCCACCTGGAAAGGAGCTGCTGCACGACCCCCATTCACAAAACCTACTGTGCCTTTGTTTCCTGTGTCTAGTCCCTCTGGGAAAGGAGGGGCGAGTGCTGCATCTGGGCAGGGGGATACCCACAGATGTTTTGCTTGCAACAAAGTGGGCCACATCAGTTCCACTTGCCCAGAGAGGATTACTTTGGAGCAATCAGCTGGAGGGGGTAGTACCTCAGAAGTACCAGCATCTGTGTTGTTTGTTACCTGTCCTGAGGAAAACAACCATGATAACTTGCAACCTGTGACTGTTGGAGATAAGGTAACATTGGGGCTCCAGGACACGGGTGCAGAAGTCACTATTGTGCATCCAAAGCTAGTGAACTCTGAGAACATTTTCCCTGGAAAGACTCTAGCAGTTAAAGGGATTGGGGGAATGAAACTTGCAGTGCCTATGGCACGTGTATATCTTGATTGGGGAGTGGGGAGAGGTTTAAGAAATGTGGGGGTATCTGAAAATATTCCTAATGATGTTTTACTGGGTACTGATTTGGGTAGATTGTTATCTCTTTATGTGCCTGACAATGCTACATGTGACCTAGTGACATTAGTTGTAGACCCTTATGTGAAAAGGGCTGTGTGTGAAAATGCTCAGAGACATTATGACCAGGAGAGAGGACAGAGTGCATGTGTGCAAAGTGCTGTGCCTGAACTGTTGGTGTCTGTGCTCAGATGTGAACCTGTACGAGGAGAGACTGATGTGGGAGAAAGGCAGATAGAATGTGTGGGTCTGTCTGTGCCTGAACCAAGTTTAACTGTACAGGGATAAACTGTTTGTGAGAGGAGGCAGATGAGTGGTGAGTGTATGTCTGTTGTAGACCCTTATGTGAAATGGGCTGTGTGTGAAAATGCTCAGAGACATTATGACCAGAAGAGAGGACAGAGTGCATGTGTGCAAAGTGCTGTGCCTGAACTGGTGGTGTCTGTGCTGGGATGTGAAACTGTACAGTGTGAGACTGATGGAGGAGAAAGGCAGATAGACTGTGTGGGTCTGTCTGTGCCTGAAACAAGATAAGCTGTACAGGGAGAAACTGTCTGTGAGAGGAGGCAGATGAGTGGTGAGTGTCTGTCTGTGATTGAATCAGTGGATTCTATAGAAGGAGGTGAGATTGACGGGGGAGAGAATGACTGGGTGACTGGGCCGCTGGATGATGTGTGCCAGTCTGTGCCAGGGCCAATTCAGTTTCATGTGAAAAGACACAATATATGGGATAAGTAGCAGAAAGAAGATGTGTGCTTGTCTGCACCAGTGTCAGAAGGATCCCAGATTCTGTGTGAGGACGCAAAGTGGCAGACTGACTGTGAGAGAGAGCAGGGGGAAAAGCTAGCCCACTCTCTGACAGAAGCAGCAGAGCCACATATTTCAGAGTGTGTGGGGGAGGAGGGTACAGGATACTCTTTGAGGGACCCCCAGAGTGAGTGTGAAAGATTGTGGGTGACAGAGACCCCAGTAACCACAGCTGTGACCTATAAACTGACTGCACAGACTAGGGGACAGAGACTGACACAGACTGCAGGCACAGGGGGGAGGAGTACAGATAAGTGTATTTACACAGCCCCACAGTGCCATTCAGCAAATACACTGAGAGGTGTACAGCATCAGAGTCCCCAGCAGGCTCAGCAGCTAGGACCCACAGTGGAGAGAAGGGGGGCAGTTAGTCAACCCCCTACCAACCATAACAGAGTGCAGGAGTACAGGAATTCTACTCCAGTGGGAGGGCAAGAGCCCGTGGTGGTTAAGCAGCAACTGACAGCACACAATATGTTCAGAGAGCACACCATAGGTAGCAAGACCCTAGGTTTCACAGGCACCTCGGTAACAAAGAATGATGTGTTATTCAGGGATAAGATGCAAGCCTTATTGGGGGAGGTACCTGTAAAACCCAGAGATGCCATATTCCCACAAAAACACTTCCAGGATTTTACTGCCAGCAGTGCCAGAGAGGGAGTATATGAGATTGGGCAAAATGTTCTGGTACTAACACCCATGAGGTAGAACCAGCTACAGTCTGCATGGGAGGGGTCCTGCAAGTTATTAAATCAGTTGGGTAGAGCAACTAGTGTGTCACTTTTAAAAGGAGGGCATCCTGCTGGCAAAACTGCTATGTGCAATTTGTTTGGCAATGGCGTTATCACCGCAAGGGGATGCTCCCTCTGATACGCATCGGGATTGGCTCGTAGCCACCCCCTTTTGCATCTCTTATTGGGGGAGGTGTCACAAATACCTCAGGATTCAGCTAAGAAAGGGTTAATCCTGTTCAGCTTGTGAACTAAGAACAGTTGTTTGTATTTTAAAAAATAGCTGTGTCCTGGGTTTGTGTTTCTTTGAAGTGCCAGGAGCATCATAAATGCTTGGCAGTGTAAACAGGATATAATTTTATGGCTTAGACTGTCAGGAGAATACATGATAGAAAACAGGGCCTCAGTCACAGAAACTGATAAGGTCACTTAAAAGACATTGGTATTATGTATATATGTGTTTTAAACTGTTATGACCTTAAGTGAAGGGAAATCTGTCATACCTGGTATCAAATTGATTCTCCCAATGAAACCAAGAGAGTACCGGTCAGTATATCTGACTATAGAGTGGCCTATCAGAAATTATAATGGGTTCTATAATTTCAGGCAAAAAACTTAGTTTACTGAAGGTCATAAAGACAGGGGGGTTTCTTAGCCGCCCAGGAGGGTGTGGTCAGGCAACCTGATCTATGGAAGAAAGGTATAAGGGTCTTGTATGGTAACACTGAAAGGTTTCATTCTACATGGGAGGCTGCTTGCTACAGCGTGAGTGACAATTTTCTTCTTGCCCATCTCCCTGGGGGCAGACTCATAAGCTAGTGAAGTATTAGGTCTGTTATTTTTTCCTTTTTTATTTTAAAACTCTGTCTGCTAATGTGTCATTTTATTTGCACCAACATTTATTAATAATGCATTGTGCATAATATTTTTGGCATAATAAATAATTCTTTTATTAAGTTTGTCCTTTGTCTAATAATTGAACCACGTTACTGAAAGAGACTGGAATATTATATCTGTATAATTTAGGTTATTTTTCAGCTAAATTGTACTCAGATAGTTAATGTATAAGTCTGGGTTTTTCCTTAGGATTTTCCCTTTAATAAAGTTTAAGTAGTGGCAGCTGAGATATTGTAGTTAGTTAGTGTGGGTGGCATTAAAGGAGTTTTGGGGCATTTCTTTTACATCTAGTACAGACTGGAGAGTGTTGTTAACTCTTGTACCCACTGAAATAAATCACAAGCTGGCATGGTGTGTACATTGCACAAATGTATATATGGGCAACATGTATTATGCTCTAGTTGTCACCAGTTGTTTTTCAAAGTGTTGTCTGTCTGGATTTTTTTAAAAAGAGGGACCAATAGTTATTTGTAGATATGCCATAGATTAATATGATAAGAATTGGCTGTCTAATATTTTAAGAAATCGGACATATGTGAAAGACATCATTTTCTTTCCACTCACCTTGATGAACTAATTAATTTATTTTTCATATTAGTGGTCTAGTCTTCACATTTCAAAAGATATTATTTCAAATAGTTTAGAATAATGTTATTTTGGAATACCAAATATGTATATTTAAAGTTGATGTACAAATTGTGTTATTGTGTTACATAATATTTATTTATATTATTAATAGATCTAGTTATTGTGACAGACTCGGAGGGATCCAGCACTAACACAGACCTACCTTTGCAGGGCTCTAGTAAGTCCATTGACTCATTCATACGTCATTAAAGGTGTCTTTTTAAAAAATATTCTGATCATGATTATGATGAAGCATTTCATTTAAATAAAACATAATGTATTCCTCTAATTATATATATTTTTTATTTTTTATTATTTTAATATTAAGATTTCAAAGCTTCTTAGTCTACACCTTTGTGCTTCAGAACATGGCTAGCACATGTTGATATTTTGTATAAATGTAGACAACAATCATCAAGCCATACACACATGAGAACTGTTAAATGTTCCATGTACTATGCTTTTTTCAGGATTTTCAATATACAGTCAATCACATTTAATTATTAATCATCAATAATTATATATTTTATTTCATTTGCATGCTCCATCAAATTATGAAATTTTGAACTTTGGTTCAGTATCTCTTTAATGCAACATTGACGTGTGTCCTTGAGCACCAGTAACACATGTTATACTATTTGATTTTAACGTGTATACAACATACTATGTTTTACAGAGATTGCTGTAACAACATGCACAATGGAGGAGGAAGTGGCTCCCTCGGAGTCTGATGGTACGTCAAATATATATAACATGTACCTAACGTCTATTACTGTTTCCAAATCATACTATTGAAGAAAAATAAAGTCTACAGCTTTGTCCCTTTAAAATATATTATTCCATTATTTTTTCAATACACTACTGCCCCCTTTCTATATCATGCAGCATGAACATATGTTTTTATTTATTTTCCTATTTATGTATGAATTTTCATGATTGACATCATGATGTCACGTGCAGATTACATCCAAACCCCCAATAATCATCTTATGATTGTACAGACAGTCTTTGCAATTCATCTGAGTGCCTAGATGCAGACCATTTCATTATGGCATCACTGTTCTGAGCTTTTCAGCCACTTCTAAGTATACATAAAACATAATCGTGTTGAAATTAATTGATTTAATTTCATGATGTATGATATGAAAAGGTATTTGCTAAGGATTTATGTGTAGAGTGTCCATTTCACTCAAACATTAATATTCCTCATACCAAAAAAATGCAATTCTGAATGTGTCTATTAATATTGGGATGACATACATTTAATACTAATGTATAAGACATATTCACAAAACATACTCTGTAAAAGTAATGTCAGATAGATACCATTCTATTCTTAATATTTAATATGAACGGTAGTATCTACAGTGTATAGATTCTGAATAGTAATTGATTGAACCATCAAGCTTAAAATTATTCTATTTAAGATTACAAAGGCAATCTTCTTAATCTATATGTTAATTAGTGATTATTATTATTATTATTTATTATTATCAGGTATTTGTAGAGTGCCAATAGATTCCGCAGTGCTGTAAACATAGTCAGTGTACAGGATAGCTTTTGTAGGGTTCAAGTGGGTAGAGGGCCCTGCCGAGAGTTTCACTGTTGTAGTCGGCTCTTATGAAGCGATCTGTAAACAGCTGGGCCCATAGGCTTACAATCTAAGGGGTTCAAGGGGAAAGCAATGGCGTTAGGAAAGGTTAGTGTTGGCCTTGTTTCAAAGGCTATGTGGAGTGGCCATTTAGGTTTGATCATATTACACACTCCCATATTATCCAATTGGTGGACTCTCTAAAGTCAATCCACGGGTATGTGTCTAAAAGAACTCTATGGCATTTCAATCTCAAATTCATACATGCGTATTATTATTATTATAATTATTATTATTATTCTTTATTTCTAAAGCGCTGACAGATTCCGCAGTGCTGCCCATGGGTACAAGGATAACAGTACAGTGGAGAAACAATACTATAAGACACAACATTTTACAGACAAATACAGGGGGAATTGATGGCCCTATTCCTGTGGGAACTTACAATCTAGACATGTAGGAGGATTGGAAACAGGAGGTGGGGACTGCAGAGGTGAGAATGATATTAGTGAGGAGATAGAGGGCAACTGTTAGTTAAGTGAAGTTATTTTTTTGATAAGTTGGGTGATAAGCTTCCCTGAACAGAAAGGTCTTTAGGGAACGTTTAAAGGAGGGGAGGTTAGGGGCAAGTCTAACATCTAGAGGAAGTGCATTCCAGAGGGTTGGTGCCACACAAGAGAAGTCCTGTAGTCTAGAATGAGAGGAGGTGATAGTAGAGGACGCAAGAAGCAGGTCATTGTTGGATCTTAGGGGACGGGCAGGAGTATATTTGTTGATGAGTGAGGACAGGTAGGGTGGGGCAGCATTGGTTAGGGCTTTGTAGGTCAGGGTGAGAATTTTGAATTTATCTCTGTTGTGAATGGGGTGCCAGTGAAGGGACTCACAGAGAAGTGCAGCAGAAACAGAGCATCGAGAGAGGTGGATTAGCGTGGCAGATGCATTTAGGATGGATTGGAGGGGAGAGAGGCTGGAGAGAGGGAGGCCAGTTAGTAAGTTGTTACAGTAGTCAAGTCGAGAAATTACCAGGAAGTTGATGAGCTGTTTGGTAGTTTCAGCACTCAGAAACGGACACATTTTGGAGATATTGCGTAGGTGGTTGTGGCAGGATGAAGAGAGCAGTTGGATGTGGGGAATGAAGGACAGAATTGAGTCAAGCATGACTCCGAGGCAGCGGACTTGGGGTGATGGGGAGATAGTGATAGAAAAATTAGAGACTGGAGTGGAGCTAGAGGGGGGAATTAGAAGTAGTTCGGTCTTGGACATATTTATTTTTAGGTGGTGAGAGGCCATCCAGGAGGATATGCCAAATAAGCAGTCGCTGATGTGAGAGTTGACAGAAGGAGAGAGTGCAGGGGTGGAAAGGTAGATCTGGGTATCATCAGCATAGAGGTGATAGCTGAAGCCATAGCTGTTGATAAGTTTACCCAGTGAAGAAGTGTAAATAGAGAAGAGTAGAGGACCCAGGACAGAGCCTTGAGGTACTCCAACAGACAGGGGCAATAGAGAGGAGGAGTCACCAGCAAAAGAGACGGAGAAGGATCCGTTAGAGAGATAAGAGTGAATCCAGGAGAGGGCAGTGTCACAGAGACCAAGAGAACTGAGAGACAGTACTAGAAGGGGATGGTCAACAGTGTCAAAGGTAGCAGATAGGTCAAGTAAGATGAGTATAGAGTAGTAGCCTTTGTTTTAAGCAGAAAGGAGATCGTTAGTAACCTTGCTGAGGGCAGTCTCAGTTGAGTGTTGGGGGATGGAAGCCAGATTGCAGAGGGTCGAGCAATGAGTTGGAGGACAGGAAGTGGGTTAGGTGATTGAAAACTAGTTTTTCAAGGAGTTTTGAAGCTAGTGGAAGCAGTGATATGGGGCGGTAGTTTGCAGGAAAGTTAGGGTCAAGGGAGGGTTTTTTGAGGATGGGGGTGACCTTCGCATGTTTGAAGGAGGCAAGGAATGAGCCGGTAGAAAGGGATAGGTTAAATATGTGAGTAAGAGCCGGAGTGAGGGTGGTAGACAGAGGAGGAATTAGATGTGAAGGAATAGGGTCAAGTGGGCAGGTAGGGAGGTGTGAGGAAGATAAAAGGGTAGCCACTTCACTCTCAGTGGTTGGGAGGAGGGTACAGAGTGGCAGAGGGGGTGACTGGGAGCGGAGTTGGGAGATTGCAGGTTTTTGTTGGGATGTTTCCTCGGATTGCAAGTGTTTTATTGAGAAAATAGTCAGCAAGGTCTTGAGCACTGAATGCAGATGAGGGGGGTGGTGCAGGTGGGTGGAGGAGAGAGTTGAAAATGGAAAAGATTCTTTTAGGGTTTGAGGAGTGAGTGGATATAAGAGAAGAGAAGTAGGTTTGCTTAGCTAAGCGAAGGGCAAAGGAGTAAGAGTAGAGAATGAACTTATAGTGCATGAAATCAGGTTCAGAGCAGGATTTCCTCCGGGCACGTTCAGCAGTGCAGCAGCATTTTTGCAGGTGACGCGTTTGTTGGGAGTGCCAGGGTTGGAGCTGACGACGTGGGGCTTTGTGAGGTTGGGGCGGAGCGAGAGTGTCAAGTGCGGCAGAGAGAGTATTGTTATAGTGGGTTATAGCAAGGTCAGGGCAGGATATCGTGGAAGTGTGTGGGAGGCGTAGTTGAATAAGATTGGAGAGTTGGGGAGCGTCCACAGTGTGCAGATTTCTACTGATGCAGGGGCGAGAGGGGGAAGTAGGTTTAGTATCTATATTAGGATTAAAGGTGAGCAGATGGTGGTCTGAGATGGGAAATGGGTGACATGCAACATTAGAGAGAGAGCAGAGATAGGAGAATACCAGATCAATCAAGTGTCCATCGCGGTGGGTAGGGAATAGGGTGGATTGTGAAAGGCCAAAGGAGTTAGTGAGTGAGAGAAGTTTAGAGGCAGCAGGGGCAGATGGGTTGTCAATGGGGATGTTGAAGTCCCCTAGGATTAGAGCAGGTGTATTTGTGGAAAGTAAGGAAGCCAGGCAGCAAAGTTGTCAAGGAATAAAAGTTGTCAAGGAATTGGGAAGTTGGTCCAGGGGGGTGATAGATAACTGCCACTCTGAGATAGAGAGAGAGAGAGAGAGAGGGGAGAACAGGCGAATGCAGTGGACTTCAAAGGAAGAAAAGGAGAGTGATGGAAATGGGGATAGGTACTGATAGGAGCAGGAGGGGGAGAGTAAGATGCCAACACCGCCACCGTATCTCTCACCTGGCCTAGGTGTGTGGCTAAAGTGAAGACCACCGTGTGTGAGAGCAGCAATGGAAGCAGTGTCAGAGGAAGATAGCCAGGTTTCAGTAATAGCTAAAAGGTTGAAAGCGTTGGATTCAAATAGGTCGTGAACAGTTGTAAGCTTGTTACAGACTGAGCGAGCATTCCGGAAGGCACAAGAAAAGGGAGGGGATAGGCGCTGTGTGTTAATGGAGATGAGATTGTTGGTGTTGCGTGACCTAGAATTTTTGCAGTGAGAGATGGAGCGAGTTAAAAGTGTGCGTACTGATATATTATCAAAAATAGAAATATCATATGATAAAATCATAAAGCTTAGCACATAATGTTAACTTTTAAAAATATATTTTTGATGTATTGATCAAATGTTCCATGAAAAATAGCATTGAACAATCAGAATTTCAAGGATCAATTAAATATTATTATTAATTAGACTTGATTCCCCCTTCCTCTCTAGTTCCTCTCCCCCTCCCTCTCTCCTGCCTAAACTCCTGCCTAACCTCCTCCATAAGCTCATCCCTAATCTCTGGCCTAATGAGCTCTAATAGCTCCGGGCTAATCTGCCCCCTATCCCTCCCTCCCGCCATACTCAATCAAAATGTGAACGTTCCCAAATGAAAGGGGGTCAAAATAATGAACTAAAAGTAAAAATTGCTCAAAGTGTGAATGGGCTAAAAAAAAGAGGGTAAGGAGTGTGCAATTCTGTTTTCATGTTGTTTTGTTCCGTGTTGCAGATTGCAATGTATTTTCCTATTCCTCGTTTAGTGTAAATGTTGTGCAGTATTAGTTGTTTCCGATTATGAATGTTGAATGCATATGTGCTATGTTGCATGAGCGATTGTTGTTTGCACATTTGAGCTGACTGTTTTTCTTGCCCATGTATGTAATATGACAGAACAGTGTGTATTTCTCACGAGATCGAGTGTTAGAAGAAAAATCTGTGTATTCTCCATTTTGCATTGATCTCTATAGGAGAATTCATTACGCGCCAGTGATTATGCTTGGTAAATAAACTCGGTACTCGTGTTACTGCGATGCGTTACTAGGTTCTTTTCAGACTTGCAATACCTACAATATGAAAGGTGTGCAATGAAAATAATGTATACAACATCAGCGAGCAGCCATAACGCCACGAATTGTAATCTAGCTGTAAATAAAGGAAGCTGATAATGAATGAATAAAAAAAATGTTTTGTACATATCACAGTTAATTTAGTTGATCATGTGTGGTAGTTGCAAATATTAGTATTTTACACTATATTGTTACAGTTGCTAAGCAACATACTCAGTGAGTTACTGAACATCAAATAAAAATGGAGTTAGGGTTACAATCAAAACCTGATTGAATGTGTGTGAACTTTTAACTCTAACAAGAATCTTTTTTTTATTTTTTATTGTTACACTAAAACATCTTTTTAAATCAGAAATGGATTTCACCTAGGTGCTCTGCTGTCCACAATGGGTAAGGTGAAAAAGACAAAGAAAAACAATAAGCACTCCCCTGTGTGCCAACCTTAACCTTAGCAGAAATGCTAAAACTGCTCTCATGACAATTAAATGTTCTTTCGGCTTTGTGACACCATCTGTCTTTGCAGCATCCAACTATTACCATTTTTCAACCTTCTCTCAGGCACCATTTAATGATATTATCACTGCACCTTAATTGGTTTGATAGAGTTGTCCAGAAAAAAAAGAGCAGGGATAAGCACCTTAATAAAAAAAACTCGAATCAATGGGGCAACAATTGGAAAAAAGAAAAAACAGTGTGAAATTTTGCAGCAATAAAATTTCAATGAGAAATAAAGTTTCAACATAAAATATACCTCATACAAGTCCTTACATTAGGAAAAAATAAACAATTTCATTAGTGTCTCATAACAATAAATATTGACAGACTCCAAGACAATCGTGTCAGTTCAACACTTTAATGTAATAATATAAAACTGTCATAAAATCAAGCATGATAATATACATTCAAAGAATATTACCATCAATATCTCATAATAATAACATTATTAAAATGATTATAACTATAAGACTAAAAGAACACTAAATAGTGACAATGCTTCTTTATATAAAATATGGAAAGATTTTTGATAAATACATAACTGTTGGATTTTCCGTTTTGATAACCATCATAGCCAAAGGGTTAAACTCTCTGTTTAATCTAGTACCGTGCTAGAGGTCAGTTAACATTCTGTCAGTTATTTATCTTACCATCAATTAGTGAGAAAACACACTTAACACCTATAAGGACTGTTGTTTGGAGAACTTGACTGTACATGATCTTCTTTTGTTACTTATAAAAATATTTTTCTCCCCTGAGAGCCATGGCTTTGTGGTGAGCTAGATATTAATGAGTTTGTCTGCATTGTGCACATTTGGGTAGTCATAAAGGTTCATAAAGATATAGCATATTTGTATAGTTATGACTGCTTATATGATATGTTCAATATATATCTTCAAACATTCTGAAGAGATGTAGTGAAGATATAATGGAAATTACATACTTGAGTAACTCATACATTTTGGTAGCTGATTATCCTGTTTCTAAGGTTACAGTTTTCCTAATTATTAGTGTAACTAACATATAGACACATTGGACTGGCTACTGTAAGAACCATGTTCTTGATGATGACGATTATTATTTATTTATATAGCACTGCCAAATTCTGTAACACAAATGATCAATTGAAACTTGATTGCATGGGTGATAGAAATGGACCGTTGTTACTAAATCCACTTTTTATTAATATGGGATCCTGGTCATTAGCTTGTTATCAGTATAAAAGCATCTACTCTGTAACATTCCTGTAAGTTGTACTTATAGCTGTTGTAACCATTTCCTACATAGGTAGCTAAAACTGCATTATTTTCATTTATACAGTGGCAACAAATGTATTGTCTGGTTATTTTTAAAAGAATACAGCAAGATATCATTCAGGTCAGCATTGTATTGAGGTTGAAAAGGCAGATATGAAATCAATATTGTTTTTGTTAAATGATATTGATCTCTGTGTTTTAAGCAGATTTAACAAGGGAAGATTTAGAAATCTCTTGAATATGTGTCTGTACAACCTATACTCCAGGTGTCCCACAGAAGTTATATATGCTTTTGTATAGATATGTTTAAAGGGACATGTGATGCAAAGTGTAAGGGATTCGGATTCATCTCCAGCATATGGCTGATTTGGGTTTGTTTTGTTCGCGGTGAGTTATACCATCATCATTCTATAAATGTTTTGTAGATGATCCATTTATATAGCCTATATAGTTTTTTTTTTCTTTAAATGTTTAGTTTTGCTTATTTTTAAATAACATTGTGCTGCTTTTCATACTCCTAACCAAGCCCAAGGTTTTAGAAGTATACTGATGTATACCTACTCCAGCTTGCTCCTGCTTTTGTATAGAGTCTTTTCATATGCAGAGGAAGGGGGTCTTCTCTTTTTGGTATACAACCACTTTCAGTGGGTGTTCCAGCTAACCTTTTCAACAGAGCTAAACTGGAAGCTTCTAAGTATGTTTTTAAACGGTTTTATACTGGATTTTTATATCAGTATCTGTACATATTATTCTTTATAGTAGTGTCTATTACATGTAGTTATATGAAAATTGGTGTATACTGTCCCTTTAATGCTAAATAAAATAGCAGTAAAAGAATGCCACTTAAAGATGTCAGTCCTAGAGTTGGACCCACATGACTGAGGTTGGATGTATAGTAACAAATCCAAAACCTTAAATGTAGACTTTATCATAAACATAAAGAGCATTTTTTATCTATGATTAAGATAGGGCATGTAATTTTAAACAAGTTTCCAATTTATTTTTATCATCAAATTTGTTTTGTTCTATTGTTATTCTTTGTTGAAATCTAAACCTAGGTAGGCTCATATGCTAATTTCTAAGCCCTTGAAAGTGGCATCTTATCTCAGGACATATTGACCATTTTTTACAGCTAGACAGCGCTAGTTTATGTGCACTATACAGATATAATTGTGCTCCCTCCCGTGGTGTTACCTAGGAGTCAGCACTGATTGGCTAAAATTCAAGTCTGTCAAAAGAACTGAAATAAGTGGACAGTCTGCAGAGTCTTAGATACAAGGTAATCACAGAGGTAAAAAGTATATTTCTATAACAGTGTTGGTTATGCAAAACTGGGGAATGTGTAATAAAGGGATTATCTATCTTTTAATAATAAACATTCTGTAGTAAACTTTCACTTAAAGGGGTAGTAAAGTCCAAATTAACTTTCATGATTCAGATAGGGCATGTAATTTTAAACAACTTTCTAATTTACTTTTATCATCAAATATGCTTTGTTCTCTTGGTATTTTTAGTTGAAAGCTAAACCTAGGTAAGTTCATATGCTAATTTCTAAGACCTTGAAGGCTGCCTTTTAGCTGAATGCATTTGACAGTTTTTACAACTAGAGAGCATTAGTTCATGTGTTTCATATATATATAACATTGTGCTCACACCCGTGAAGTTATTTAAGAGTCACCACTAATTGCATTAAATGCAAGTCTGTCAAATGATCTGAGATAAGGAGGCAGTCAGCAGAAGCTTAGATACAAGGTAATTAAAGAGGTAAAAAGTATATTTCTATAACAGTGTTGGTTATGCAAAACTGAAGAATGGCAAATAAAGGGATTATCTATCTTTTTAAATAATAACAATTTTAGTGTTTACTATCCCTTTAAATAGAGATTGTAACTGGAAGATGGATCATGTAAAATAGTTGGTCTCTGCTAGTTCGACAGCTGATGAACTCTGGAGAAGCCACATTTCATACACAGGAGAAGCAGTCCAAAAGAGAGTAATAAACAATTCATCCAAAATCCATACACAGAAGATGTTCAGGCCAGGAGCATACACAATCAGAATAATCAGGAAAACAAATAAAGTAAATTGATAGTTGAAAACACAATCCAAAGTCAGAAAATTCAAAGCAGTTCACCCTCACTGTCACCAAGACAAACCATGCATGTGCACCAAGGCAGTGTCATTTAAAGGGACATTGTTCTCAAAATGTTTTTATGATGTATATTATATAACAGCATTTACATATGTCAAAAATAGTTTTCGACAGAAAAAAAATGTTAAGTTAAAGCTGTTTACATTTCAGTTGTAACTAATACTGCATTATTGTGTTGCATTTCCTGCTAATCCTCAGTGGCTGATAACTACCTCCTCTTTACAGGTAGAGAGGGGACGTCTTTGCAAGTGGGACAAGAAAACATTGACATATTTAGAACAGGAACATGAGTTTTATTTTTTGAGTGAAACAAAGATAAATAGCTGACTACAATGTGCCCTTTGAAGAGTAAAATGTGCCAAATAGAACTACATATAGCAAGTGAAAACAATGATGTGACAAAAGTGATGTTCCACAAGAACACAACAAACATGGAGCAGAGCATAGGAAAGCTCTGAGGTATGATAAGTGCATAATGCTATATTTGGGCTATATTCGCAATGCAGTCAGTAAAACACATGCCAAATATTAGTCACTTCTAACAAACAAATAGTGTTGTCAGTGCCGTGGGTTAGTTAGTAAACTGAGGTACATTCATATCCAGCTTGTGCTGGCAGCAAATGCATTTATGACCTTTTGGCTATTTTCTTGCTGTAATGAACCATTCCCTCAAAGACTTTGTAGCTTTATATCCAATGAAGCAATATGCAATATTTAGAAAGATGACGACTTACCGCTTGTGTCACCCCACAGTCAGGAACACTCACCGCCTCTCAGAATCACCTTCTGATCCGTTCCGTGATTATCGGTCTGTAATCCTGTGTGGACACCTCTGCGTGCGTCTTTCTCCTCCTCGCCGGTATTGTCCAACCGGTTTGCAGCTTTCACCAGTGCCATCAGGGCTCTCCCTCATGCCCTCTTAAATAACTTTCACAGCTTTCCAAAAGACAGCATGCATGATGAAAAAAGGAGTTTTATTATTAGTCTTTAGATCTCCATAACCAGATCTCAAAAGTGTAGCTAAATAAAACAAATGAAATGAATCTCTGACCAGTACAATCACTGAGAACAAAAAATAATTTATTAATAGTACAGAAAGAAGTAAATCCTAACTGTCCAAACATAGCAATAGGCCAGTTGTGCGCTGGCCTTGGGTATATGTTAGCAACACAAAGTAAAGTATGTTGAACAAACAATATAGTACATGTGGCCAATTAAAACCCTGAAGATGTGCACATCATAATCATAATATTGGCAAAAATACAATCCAAAGACACCTAGTACACTGCTACACCCAAGCTGTACACGGTACCCAAGTCAATACAAGGGATAATTACCGGACAGGTACATTTTTAGGGATCTAAGTAGTGATAGGTGCTTTGTAAAGATTTCAGGAACAACAATAATGGCAGTATAGCAACAATTACAAAGAATTACATACAAGTATGAAGAATAGCTATTGCAATGGTTATTAGCAATAAGATAGATAGTGAGTTACATGCAAGTATGAAGAATAACTATTGCAATGGTTATTAGCAATAAGATAGATAGTGGAACATAGTAATACATCCTCCATAATGAATTGCCTCAGTACAGCAGTTACATAGAGACACAGCAGTTTACATAGAGATGCCTGCATATATTGAGATAAAATTCTCATAAGAGTGTATTGCTGAAGAAAACAACCAAATCACACCAGGATGATTTTCCACATATAGCGGTATTGTCTTCAGCCAGACTTAGCATAAGTCCAAGGTATGCAAAATGGGATAAGTGCTGCCAAAGCTGCATGCGTGTTAGTAAAGCATAGTACGTCTTATTGCTGAAGATGTTGTGTGAAAACAGCAAACAAGCCAAATGAGCAGTGGGAGTCAATCCAAGCTAACCCCCCATATTGCAAGTGAAAGCAGCTGTATTCCTATGTTAAACCATAAGCATGCACTTATCTGATTCTGGAGGTGTCCACAATTGCGGTCCGCTTTTTGTTACCGGTTGCCTCCTGAAATACTGCCTTGTAATTGAGTCCCATAAAACAGTTTGCTGAGCCAGTTGAATGCTGCACGCTGAGACTGCAGCGTGGTAGGACTGTGTGCTTACTTCCTGGTTGGTCACATGTGCATCTGTGATCCAATGGCATCTGATATAGTAAAACACCATATCACACAGAAAAAAAATGCTTACAACCTCTCACCTATGGAAAGAATTGCATTGGGAAACTTTATGAATAATAATAACATTATCATCAAGCCGGTGGACAAGGGTGGATCAGTAGTTGTCATGAACACCCAGGACTACACTACAGAAGGTTACAGACAGTTGTCTGATGTAAACTACTACAAAAAACTGGCAAGGACCCCACTCAGGAATATTCAGCTAAACTTTCTTATCAAAACATTTCCAAAACACATACAGCAAGAATTAGAAAATCTGGTACCTTCCAATCCTCAGATGGGTACCTTCTACATGCTGCCCAAAATCTACAAGCCAGGAAACCCAGGGCGGCCCATTATAACCCCTTAAGGACAAGGCCATTTTTCAATTTCTTTCCCTTACGGACCAGGGCTATTTTTACATTTCTGCGGTGTTTGTGTTTAGCTGTAATTTTCCTCTTACTCATTTACTGTACCCACACATATTATATACCATTTTTTTCACCATTAAATGGAATTTCTAAAGATACCATTATTTTCATCATATCTTATAATTTACTATAAATTTTTTTTATAAAATATGAGGAAAAAATGGAAAAAAACACACTTTTTCTAACTTTGACCCCCAAAATCTACAACCACCAAAAAACACCCACACTAAATAGTTTCTAAATTTTGTCCTGAGTTTACAAATACCCAATATTTACATGTTCTTTGCTTTTTTTGCAAGTTATAGGGCAATAAGTACAAGTAGCACTTTGCTATTTCCAAACTGATTTTTTTCAAAATTAGCGCTAGTTACATTGGGACACTGATATCTTTCAGGAATACCTGAATATCCCTTGACATTTATATATTTTTTTTTAGTAGACATCCCAAAGTACTGATCTAGGCCCATTTTGGTATATTTCATGCCACCATTTCACTGCCAAATGAGATCAAATAAAGAAAAAAATCACTTTTTCATAATTTTTTTCACAAACTTTAAGTTTCTCACTGAAATTATTTGCAAACAACTTGTGCAATTATGGCATAAATGGTTGTAAACGTTTCTCTGGGATCCCCTTTGTTCATAAATAGCAGACATATATGGCTTTGGCATTGGTTTTTGGTAATTAGAAGGCCGCTTAATGCCACTGCGCACCACACATCTATTATGCCCAGCAGTGAAGGGGTTAATTAGGGAGCATGTAGGGAGCTTCTAGGGTTAATTTTAGCTTTAGTGTAGTGTAGTAGACAACTCCAAGTATTGATCTAGGCCCATCTTGGTATATTTCATGCCACCATTTCACCGCCAAATGCGATCAAATAAAAAAAAAAGTTAATTTTTTTACAATTTTAGGTTTCTCACTGAAATTATTTACAAACAACTTGTGCAATTATGGCATAAATGGTTGTAAATGCTTCTCTGGGATCCCCTTTGTTCAGAAATAGCAGACATTTATGGCTTTTGTGTTGCTTTTTGGTAATTAGAAGGCTGCTAAATGCTGCTGCGCATCACACGTGTATTATGCCCAGCAGTGCAGGGGTTAATTAGATAGCTTGTAGGGAGCTTGCAGGGTTAATTTTAGCTTTAGTGTAGAGATCAGCCTCCCACCTGGGAGATCCCACCCCCTGATCCCTCCCAAACATCTCTCTTCTCTCCCCCACCCCACAATTGTCCCCGCCATCTTAAGTACTGGCAGAAAGTCTGCCAGTACTAAAATAAAAGGCTTTTTTTTTATGATTTAAAAAAAAAAAATATATATCTGTTTAGCTGTGATGGACCCCCCCCCCCTAGCCCCCAACCTCTCTGATCCCCCCCAAACAGCTCTATAACTCTTGCCCACATCCTATTTGCTGCCATCTTGGGTACTAGCAGCTGTCTGCCAGTACCCAATTTGCCTCCCAGCAATATCAAAAAAAGACCTATGACTTAACTATATTCTCTTGTCTTACAGGGAAATGTAACTGAAATTATATAGTCAACAGGCACATACCAATTAGGAATTACTTGTCTTATCTGAAAATAGGGGGTCCTATATAAATGAATATCAGGTACTATGTTATCATAATTATTATACACCCTATCTGTAGGCACATTAAAGGGACAGTCAACACCAGAATTTTTGTTGTTTAAAAAGAAAGATAATCCCTTTATTACCCATTCCCCAGTTTTGCATAACCAACACAGTTATAATAAGACACGTTTTACCTCTGTAATTATCTTGTATCTAAGCTTCTGCTGACTGCCCCCTTATTTCAGTTCTTTTGACAGACATGCAGTTTAGCCAATCAGTGCTCACTCCTAGGTCACTTTACGTGCATGAGCTCAATGTTATCTATATGCAACATGTGAACTAATGCCCTCTAGTGGACAAAATGTATTCAGATTAGAGGCAGTCTTCAAGGTCTAAGAAATTAGCATATGAACCTCTTAGGTTTAGCTTTCAACTAAGAATACCAAGAGAACAAAGCAAAATTGGAGATAAAAGTAAATTGGGAAGTTGTTTAAAATTGCATGCCCTATTTAAATCATGAAAACATTTTTTGGACTTGACTGTCCCTTTAACCCATAACACCTTAAAGATAAAATTTTCACTAGATAAAAATATGCAATAAACATTCCCTATTGTGATGAACTATAACAAGTTCAATGGGGTCCCACCTAGCTGATGTATCACTTTACTTCGTCATAAAGCTAGGGTTATATTGTACATGTACAGTAAACTGACTCAAAGCTCTTAATAAGATAAAGAAAGTAAATAATGAACCTTTTGGAGCAAGCCTTCCCCAAAGATATATGGGGACACTGATAACTTTTACTATGTTTTACTTATGTTAGGGTTATCTATGGATGTGGAAAAGTATATGTAGCTGCTAACCTAGAGGAGCTATATAGTGCTAAAGAAGATGACATATCAAGACCCTATTTTAAACCCTTCAACATATTAAAAAGTAGGCAGGTTCTAATAATAAACTGTTCTATATCTCTAGCCTATCTCTTGTAAAGGTTGCATGTTAAGACTATCTATAGATGAGGAATAGTGTGTGTAGCTGCTAGCCTAGAGGAGCTGTATATTATTATAGAAAATGGCATATCGAGAAAATGTTTTAAACCCATCAAAATTTACATAAATATATATAGAGACTGATCAAACAATTTAAATAGATAACGAGGTCAGCAGAAAACAGTCTGGCAGGGGAGTCCCAAAAAAACAATTAGTATACTGTGTATATTAGAGTAGCCATCCAACAGAACGTATGGCAGCAAACATTCAGCATATCTCAAACAACAACTAGAAACTGATCCAGCAACTCCATCTCGGCCGCAGACAGAGCGCAAGAGCTGTAGCCAAAAAGGTGTTGAAACTAGTCTTGGTACATACTACAAACATCTTTAACATAGAAAATTACTAAAATATTGGGAAGTTGAATAGCAATACTTTAAATAAAGTCTCTCTGTTCAAAGAGCTATACACCTGGTTTCCGACCAATACCTTCTCAGATAGTTTATCCGATCCCAACCTCAAGAAATGTTAAGACCACCTCAAGAATAATGGGGGAGATTCTGGAGTTTGGTATATAATCTGAGCTGGGTAGTGTAGCCTGATTGGAAGGGGAGTTCTGATAATAATAGGCAAAAGCCATCCCAAACTGCTGCTCTGCTGTCTCAAACTGTTTGCAGCTGTCCCTTTGAATCGGTAAGGGCCACAATGGAAAATATCGCTGTCATCTTAGAAGCAGCCCAGATTTTGAGCTCTAATACCCCTGGCATGCTAGTCCCAGACAATGCTGCATCACTCGTGCTCCAAGTGTGTTCACTGTGATGAGTCTTGGAGAGTAACCCCATCGCTACATGAGGGTGTTTCTTTGCCACATATATTTCAGCCATCTGATGATTTATTTCACTACTATGGTCTACTCCGTCTATAACATCGTAAATAGCACCTGGGGTACTTGAGCACTCTGCTTTAGATTCTTTACGTCCATCGTCCGCCCCATTCATGTGGATTATTGCATTTGTAGCCTCCGACTCTACAGCATTCTTTAATCCATGCCAAGTAAGTAGTGAGCGCTGGGGCCCCAAAGCGTTACCTTCCCTGTAAGTAGCTGCGGAGATGGGTATAAGCGCATTGTGTCCTGTAGACATTCCTTCTGCTTGCTGGGACACCATTTTGAATGTGCGCTCTAACACATCGCGGCAGCTTCCTAAAAAGTTACGTATCTCCACTTTAATGAAGTCTGTGGCCTCCATCACAAAGCAGTGTAGTTGAGACCCAGATTGAAGGTATGAGAATAGTTTTTGGTCGTTCCCTTTCTTCACAGCAGTTGCCGCATGGGACAGAAGATGTCCATTCCCAACAACTGCTGTCGACCGGATACACACCAAGGCCGTAAGGTCTCGTCTGACAAATAACTCTCTCTCTAGATTTACCAATATAGGGTATCTGAGCTTACTAATCTTCGATAATGATAGAACATTTGGGCTTGAACGGTCGCCAAGTTTGTCTTTTATCTATAGTATAGCCGGAGTTGTTGAAATGTGCGACCGTTCAGCCCAAGAGCTAGCTCCGCCCCCCACTATGTCAGTTTGAATAACAATTACTACTACAAATGACAGGGACAGTTATGGGCACAAAAATGTCAACCCAATACGCTAATCTTTCCATGGCTGACTACAGATTCTTATGTACTCAGCCCCACAAACCTTAAACATATTATCATTACATCGATGATATTTTCATAATATGGACAGAAGGAGAAGAAAACCTTTTAGATTTCCACAAATCATTCAATTCATTTCACCCGTCAATAAAGCTTAAACTGAACTTTTCAAATCACAGTGTGAGTTTCTTGCACTTCAAAATAACTGTCATGAATGGCATCCTTTAGTCATCTGTATACAGAAAACCCACAGGTAGGTACAGCTACCTCAACAATTCCAGCTTCCATCCCAATCACACCAAACAAGGTATCATCTACAGCTAGGCTATCAGATATCACCATGTTTGCTCTGACACTAAAGACAGAGATCAGCACCTGAGTACACTGTCAAAATCATTTAGGCAAAATGGCAAATATCTAAAAAATAAAATCTGCCCTAAAAACACCACGGGAAAGGCTACGTCTACAATACAAAGAAAAGGAAAACAAAACAAGAACCCTTCTAGTAGTCACTTACAACCCTACTCTGGAAGGAGTATGCAAAATTATTAAAGCGCTACAAATACTAATTTTTTTAGAGGACCTCACACTCAAAAAGATATGCAGTGCCATACTATTCATTCAAAACAACCGCCTAACCTGAGACAGAGATTGGTCCGCAGCAAATTAACAACAGAACAGAAGCTTACACAGAATGGCACTGCACGATGCAACAAATTATTCTGCAAACTGTGTCAACATATATGTGACAACAACACAGCCAGACACAATAACACATCATACAATATTAAAGGATCCTATTTGTGCCCATCTGCTAATGTGGTGTACATGATACAGTATACAGCGTGTGACAGAGGTTGCTACATTGGCGAAACTGGCCTAAAGCTGCATCTCAGAATGAATCTACACAGACACTCTATCAAGAACCACAAAGAAAAAGAATGTTGTACCCCTGTTGGTCATCACTTCACCCAGACTGGTCACTCCATCCTAAACCTCAGGATTAAAGTAAGTTCTTAAAGGGAATTTTAAAGATTCTCATGAATGAAAGATGTTTGAGATGAAAGTGATTACACATTTCAACACCTGAAATGAAGGACTTAATGTAAACTCTGGTTTTCTCACACACTACAAAAACTTTTTATAATCTCTCATATTATTGTCTTATATTGGTTTCTTTTTCTCTACATTCTCATTTCATCTTTATATTATATCTATTTGTTTTAATTCATAATTGTAGCAATAATTGTGCATGCCATGCTCTGAGGTTTTCTTGCCCCTTCCCTTTTTTCCTTTTGTTTTTCCTCTCAACTTGCTTATTTACTCTCCTTTGTTTATTTACTATTTCTGGCTATTCTCAGCTATCCTGCACTTTTCTCTTTCAGACACATCCTCTGCTATTTATGACATCCTTCTCTTATATCTGTCTGTAAACCAATCACCAATACTTGGAGAGAACAATGGAAAATTAACATTTTATTACCTTATTTCGTCTATAACCCACTGGGGGTGTAATTTCTTCTACTTGCTCTGTTAACACAGCTTGGCCTCAAGGCCAAAAACTTTCAGGATGGGTGGGGATACCACAGGCTAAATAAACAAATTCAAATACCAATATAAGGTTAATGAAAATAATTGTAAACAATTTAATACACTCCAGCAGGTAAAGTGGACATTGGGAACAAATTGAAGGGGCAAAAAAGTTTGAGTAAACTGTCCCTTTAAGTGTTTTACTATTTCAGATTGATCAGTATTGCTTCTGACCTGAGGAAGGGAGGGAAACTTTCGAAAGCTTGTCTTTGAAATATTATGTTAGTCCAATAAAAAAGATATCACTGCATACTGCAATACTCTGGTATTTGAGCACATCTTATCTACTGGACTAATACGGCTAATCCAATGTTCACTATATATATATATATATGTGAAAGAGATATATCTCACAGCACCATTATACATATAGGCCAGAATAATCAACCATGATCTGCAATATTAGTATGTAGCAGACCAGGGGTGCTGGACAGTAGTGTCGTATAGAATAAAAAACCAGGAGAAAAAGTGGTTAAAAACCACAAGTCTACTTTAGCCTGCACTGATTAATAAATGGCAATTTAGAAAACTCCAGGAAAATGGGGAACAGATGGACAAAGTGAAAAATCACACTGATACAGTGACCTGTACAGAATTGTACCATTTATTCAATACTGCTAAATTCTAAGAAGCAATACCTCAAACAAACAAATAAATAATAATAACATAAAATAATGTTAAACACATAGATAAAGTAGTAACCACAGATACTAATGTGTCGACACAGATAGATTAGTCATCAAGCTTCTAACAAAAGACCATCCCGGGAGGTAAGTAAATAATAATGTCCATAAAGAAATAATTTAAGTGCAATAGTGAAATTTCTGAAGTGCACATAGTATTAACAGGACATCTGCTTAAAGTCCTCCATAGAATGATAATGCTGGTTGAACAGAGCAAAACTGTATACAATAAGAGGGAGCTGCTAGAGTTGAATAACCCCTGTATATGATTTCATGTACTGTCCAGTGTAGAAAAGAACAGTCTGGTTATGACAAGTGTTTTGATCAATTATATCACAACGCTAGGGTGGCTTTAGCAGCAACTTTCAGAAGAAGCAACAATTTAGAGACGGCACACGGATACCTGTATCAGGGATAACTCCTTTCTCACCTGACCCATCCTTGGACGGTCCGCACCATGCCTTTAGCTCTTCACACTGTTATATCCGGCTTTTTTTCTGATGCAAATGAAGGTAAATGTTTGCACTCACCCTAGCGTTCTTACAATGTCCAAACTCGACTTAGATACAGGGGTTAACAGTCTCTACCTCAATATCGCTCCTCAGACTATTTCCATCCAGTCGACCTTAAGGAACAAAGGGGTTCAGCTGCTACTCCAGTGTTATGCCGCTACGCGCGTTTCACCCGCACAAGGCTAATTTCAAATCGGGCTTGATGACTAATCTATCTGTGTCGACACATTAGTATCTGTGGTTACTACTTTATCTATGTGTTTAACATTATTTTATGTTATTTATTATTTGTTTGTTTGAGGTATTGCTTCTTAGAATTTAGCAGTATTGAATAAATGGTACAATTCTGTACAGGTCACTGTATCAGTGTGATTTTTCACTTTGTCCATCTGTTCCCCATTTTTCTGGAGTTTTCTAAATTGCCATTTATTAATCAGTGCAGGCTAAAGTAGTTTTTAACCACTTTTTCTCCTGTTTTATATATATATATATATATATATATATATATATATATATATATATATATATAGTGAAGATTGGATTAGCCGTGTTAGTCCAGTAGATAAGATTCTCAAAATACAAAGTATTGCAGTATGCAGTGATACCTTTTTATTGGACTAACATAATATTTCAAAGACAAGCTTAGGCCAGTTTCTCCAATGTAGCAACCTCTGTCACACGCTGTACACTGTATCATGTACACCACATTAGTAGATGAGCATGAATAGGATCCTTTAATATTATATGATGTGTTATTGTGTCTGGATGTGTTGTTGTTCTGTGTAAGCTTCTGTTATGTGGTTAATTTGCTGTGGACCACAGAATTAACCACAGAACAGAAGCTTACACAGAATGGCACTGCATGATGCAACAAATCACTGTGTCAACATATATGTGACAACAACACAGCCAGACACAATAACACATCATATAATATTAAAGGATCCTATTTGTGCTCATCTGCTAATGTGGTGTACATGATACAGTATACAGCGTGTGACAGAGGTTGCTACATTGAAGAAACTGGCCTAAAGCTGCATCTCAGAATGAATCTACACAGACACTCGATCAAAAACCACAAGGAAAATGAATATTGTACCCTTGTTGGTCATCACTTCACCCAGACTGGTCACTCCATCCTTAACCTCAGGATTAAAGTTCTTAAAGGGAATTTCAAAGACTCTCATGAACAAAAGACGTTTGAGATTAAATTGATCACACATTTCAACACCAGAAATGAAGGACTTAATGTAGACTCTGGCTTTCTCACACACTACCATAACTTTCTATAATCTCTCATCTTATTGTCCTATATTGGTTTCTTTTTCCTTTTGTTTTTCCTCTCATCTTGCCTATTTACTCTCCTCTGTTTATTTACTCTTTCTGGCTATTCTTCAGACACATACTCTGCTTTTTATGACACCCCTCTCACCCCCTCCCTCCCTTCCATTTGTTGTATGTGATGTGTATCTATATCAGATTGATCAGTATTGCTTCAGACCTGAGGAAGAGAGGAAAACTCTTGAAAGCTTGTCTTTGAAATATTATGCTACTCCAATAAAAAAGGTATCACTGCATACTGCAATACTTTGTTTTTTGAGCATTATATATATATATATATATATATATATATATATATATATATATAAATGTATGAAGGGCAAAAAGGTCTCGTAGGCTGTGATAGTCGTAATAAAAGCACTTTATTTTTGCAAAAACGTTAAAAACGGACCAGGAGGGTCTACAGCAACAACAGGTATCACATACTCAGCAGTGAGCATTGAAATGCTGACATGTTTCGGCCAGGAGGCCGTAATCGTAGCTAATCAATACACCTGCAATATAACTATTTAAAAGCAGTGCCCACTTTCTATTGGTTCAGGTATCTACCAATGAACTTTGTGATGTGAGTGGAGTGTGTGAATCCTCTGCACATATTACAGATCATTAACCTGTTGATCACCTTATCTAAATTATGATATATCTAACAAAGATTCTCTAATGTGAATTAGGTGTGCACATGTATACTTGGGTATTCATGACTATGAAATTTCAGTTCACACACTTAATACAGAGTATTTAGAGTCTAGCATGTCTTGTCAATAAAGATTTTATTCAGATTTTATACATAATGTTGGAGACATGAATAAATGTATATGAAAATATACATATATAAAGATTTCTATATACATATATATATTAGCCAATATGCCGGTATGGCTAAAAATGTATAAGCCATACAAAATTATGCCTATAGCAAATATTTGTGTTACAAGGATCTATGTCCCACACAATAATACAGATTTTATCTGTTTATTTAAAGTCATGTCGGCAATATCTAGCAATTGTTATTATAAAATAGATTTAATAACCATCCATACATAACCCCAACATAACCATGAACATTTATTAGTGACATGGTTTCTATTTTCATGATACAAAAACCAAGATGTATTGTTTATGTTTAATCCTACCTAAGAGCATGTATACACTATGAGGTATGTTTCAAAATGTCTAACTTACATATGTATATATATATATATATATATATATATATATATATATTTATATATAAAGGGAGTGCAGAATTATTAGGCAAATGAGTATTTTGACCACATCATCCTCTTTATGCATGTTGTCTTACTCCAAGCTGTATAGGCTCGAAAGCCTACTACCAATTAAGCATATTAGGTGATGTGCATCTCTGTAATGAGAAGGGGTGTGGTCTAATGACATCAACACCCTATATCAGGTGTGCATAATTATTAGGCAACTTCCTTTCCTTTGGCAAAATGGGTCAAAAGAAGGACTTGACAGGGTCAGAAAAGTCAAAAATAGTGAGATATCTTGCAGAGGGATGCAGCACTCTTAAAATTGCAAAGCTTCTGAAGCGTGATCATCGAACAATCAAGCGTTTCATTCAAAATAGTCAACAGGGTCGCAAGAAGCGTGTGGAAAAACCAAGGCGCAAAATAACTGCCCATGAACTGAGAAAAGTCAAGCGTGCAGCTGCCAAGATGCCACTTGCCACCAGTTTGGCCATATTTCAGAGCTGCAACATCACTGGAGTGCCCAAAAGCACAAGGTGTGCAATACTCAGAGACATGGCCAAGGTAAGAAAGGCTGAAAGACGAACACCACTGAACAAGACACACAAGCTGAAACGTCAAGACTGGGCCAAGAAATATCTCAAGACTGATTTTTCTAAGGTTTTATGGACTGATGAAATGAGAGTGAGTCTTGATGGGCCAGATGGATGGGCCCGTGGCTGGATTGGTAAAGGGCAGAGAGCTCCAGTCCGACTCAGACGCCAGCAAGGTGAAGGTGGAGTACTGGTTTGGGCTGGTATCATCAAAGATGAGCTTGTGGGGCCTTTTCGGGTTGAGGATGGAGTCAAGCTCAACTCCCAGTCCTACTGCCAGTTTCTGGAAGACACCTTCTTCAAGCAGTGGTAAAGGAAGAAGTCTGCATCCTTCAAGAAAAACATGATTTTCATGCAGGACAATGCTCCATCACACGTGTCCAAGTACTCCACAGCGTGGCTGGCAAGAAAGGGTATAAAAGAAGAAAATCTAATGACATGGCCTCCTTGTTCACCTGATCTGAACCCCATTGAGAACCTGTGGTCCATCATCAAATGTGAGATTTACAAGGAGGGAAAACAGTACACCTCTCTGAACAGTGTCTGGGAGGCTGTGGTTGCTGCTGCATGCAATGTTGATGGTGAACAGATCAAAACACTGACAGAATCCATGGATGGCAGGCTTTTGAGTGTCCTTGCAAAGAAAGGTGGCTATATTGGTCACTGATTTGTTTTTGTTTTGTTTTTGAATGTCAGAAATGTATATTTGTGAATGTTGAGATGTTATATTGGTTTCACTGGTAAAAATAAATAATTGAAATGGGTATATATTTGTTTTTTGTTAAGTTGCTTAATAATTATGCACAGTAATAGTCACCTGCACACACAGATATCCCCCTAAAATAGCTATAACTAAAAACAAACTAAAAACTACTTCCAAAACTATTCAGCTTTGATATTAATGAGTTTGGGTTCATTGAGAACATGGTTGTTGTTCAATAATAAAATTAATCCTCAAAAATACAACTTGCCTAATAATTCTGCACTCCCTGTATATATGTATATACTCCTCTATATCTTGTAGGGATTCATGTTACATTTCTAAAAATACACAGATACATATATACACATGCAGCTACGTGTCATTTAGCCCTAAGGTGTCATCTTATATTGTGCTCAGTTCATTTATTCAAATTGTTACACTAAATGACATTAAAAAATGTAAGTTTTAATATATATACAATGTGGCATACATGTGCATATGTTATCACATATGAACATGTATCCCAATAACGCAACTATTGTTCTACGTAATTATTGTCTAGTTTATGTATATGTATGTATATTTCAACTGCACTTGTATCTAAGTATTATTCTAGTCCCTTTATTTAAGGAGAATACATTGGCTCTTATTCATTTCCAGTAATTTATCAGATCGTATTCTGATAGGTAGGATTAAACATAAACAAAACATCTTGGTTTTTGTATCATGAAAATAGAAACCATGTCACTAATAAATGTTCATGGTTATGTTGGGGTTATGTATGGATGGTTATTAAATCTATTTTATAATAACAATTGCTAGATATTGCCGACATGACTTTAAATAAACAGATAAAATCTGTATTATTGTGTGGGACATAGATCCTTGTAACACAAATATTTGCTATAGGCATAATTTTGTATGGCTTATACATTTTTAGCCATACCGGCATATTGGCTAATATATATATCTATATAGAAATCTTTATATACAGGGAGTGCAGAATTATTAGGCAAATGAGTATTTTGACCACATCATCCTCTTTATGCATGTTGTCTTACTCCAAGCTGTATAGGCTTGAAAGCCTACTATCAATTAAGCATATTAGGTGATGTGCATCTCTGTAATGAGAAGGGGTGTGGTCTAATGACATCAACACCCTATATCAGGTGTGCATAATTATTAGGCAACTTCCTTTCCTTTGGAAAAATGGGTCAAAAGAAGGACTTGACAGGCTCAGAAAAGTAAAAAAAAGTGAGATATCTTGCAGAGGGATGCAGCACTCTTAAAATTGCAAAGCTTCTGAAGCGTGATCATCGAACAATCAAGCGTTTAATTCAAAATAGTCAACAGGGTTGCAAGAAGCGTGTGGAAAAACCAAGGCGCAAAATAACTGCCCATGAACTGAGAAAAGTCAAGCGTGCAGCTGCCAAGATGCCACTTGCCACCAGTTTGGCCATATTTCAAAGCTGCAACATCACTGGAGTGCCCAAAAGCACAAGGTGTGCAATACTCAGAGACATGGCCAAGGTAAGAAAGGCTGAAAGACGACCACCACTGAACAAGACACACAAGCTGAAACGTCAAGACTGGGCCAAGAAATATCTCAAGACTGATTTTTCTAAGGTTTTATGGACTGATGAAATGAGAGTGAGTCTTGATGGGCCAGATGGATGGGCCCGTGGCTGGATTGGTAAAGGGCAGAGAGCTCCAGTCCGACTCAGATGCCAGCAAGGTGGAGGTGGAGTACTGGTTTGGACTGGTATCATCAAAGACTGGGAGTCAAGCTCAACTCCCAGTCCTACTGCCAGTTTCTGGAAGACACCTTCTTCAAGCAGTGGTACAGGAAGAAGTCTGCATCCTTCAAGAAAAACATGATTTTCATGCAGGACAATGCTCCATCACACGCGTCCAAGTACTCCACAGCGTGGCTGGCAAGAAAGGGTATAAAAGAAGAAAATCTAATGACATGGCCTCCTTGTTCACCTGATCTGAACCCCATTGAGAACCTGTGGTCCATCATCAAATGTGAGATTTACAAGGAGGGAAAACAGTACACCTCTCTGAACAGTGTCTGGGAGGCTGTGGTTGCTGCTGCACGCAATGTTGATGGTGAACAGATCAAAACACTGACAGAATCCATGGATGGCAGGCTTTTTAGTGTCCTTGCAAAGAAAGGTGGCTATATTGGTCACTGATTTGTTTTTGTTTTGTTTTTGAATGTCAGAAATGTATATTTGTGAATGTTGACATGTTATATTGGTTTCACTGGTAAAAATAAATAATTGAAATGGGTATATATTTGTTTTTTGTTAAGTTGCCTAATAATTATGCACAGTAATAGTCACCTGCACACACAGATATCCCCCTACAATAGCTATAACTAAAAACAAACTAAAAACTACTTCCAAAACTATTCAGCTTTGATATTAATTAGTTTTTTGGGTTCATTGAGAACATGGTTGTTGTTCAATAATAAAATTAATCCTCAAAAATACAACTTGCCTAATAATTCTGCACTCCCTGTATGTATATATTCATATACATTTATTCATGTCTCCAACATTATGTATAAAATCTTTATTGACAAGACATGCTAGACTCTAAATATGTGTGAACTTAAATTTGATAGTCATGAATACCCAAGTATACATGTGCACACCTAATTCACATTAGAGAATCTTTGCTAGATATATCATAATTTAGATAAGGTGATCAACAGGTTAATGATCTGTAATATGTGCAGACGATTCACACACTCCTCTCACATCACAAAGTTCATTGGTAGATACCTGAACCAATAGAAAGTGGGCACTGCTTTTAAATAGTTTTATTGCAGGTGTATTGATTAGCTATGATTATTGCCTCCTGGCCGAAACATGTCAGCATTTCAATGCTCACTGCTGAGTATGTGATACCTGTTGTTGCGGTAGACCCTCCTGGTCCGTTTTTAACGTTTTTGCAAGAATAAAGTGCTTTTATTACGACTATCACAGCCTACGAGTCCTTTTTGCCCTTCATACATTTCTACAAAGCCAGGTTTTCGTTAGGCTGTAAGAGCTCCCAAGCTGTTCCGGTAAGATTACTAAAGAGCCGATGTTAAAGATGCAAGCGAGATTGGTCACGGACAAGACACACCCCCCTCAAATGTTCAAGGTGGTTGGATACCAGTAACACGCCGAGTGAGACAAACAAAGGCGGAGCAGGACCGGTGACGTCACTCACCAAAGTTTGTGTTGGATTGCACGCTGGAACAGCGCATCGACCCCACGGTTCATCTGAACAGATTAAAGCACAGACACACCAAGAGCGAACACACAAGGAGGACTTTTATTCTCTATCTCTGATACAAGTGGTTACAGTAGGTACGGTGCAATATCCCTCTCGCAGATCTCAGAGTGGCTGATATATGCTTAAAAATCTGACCCATGATCTGCTTACCGCTTGTGTCCAACTGACGATTACCTAACTATTTCTGGGGTTTTAAGAAAGCTCCCGCATTCCTATATTGGAAAGGGTAATAGGACTTGTTGGTACAGCTGCAAAACAAACCATCTGAAGTCAGCCAATACCTCGGTCCCAGGACCTACCCTTTCCCCTGCTGATATTGTCAGCATTCAAGGACACTGCAAGGAAATCTATTAAAGCACTGGAGAAATACAACAAACTAACATCGTGCTATCTGAATTAATACATGTTCCGTTTCCACCAGGAGAGTCTTTCTATATAAAGATACGGAACTTACCAACAACGGACAACTTTTTACACTCCAGAGACGGTAAATTTGTACCCAATAAATGAGAACACTGTTCCATATTTAATATGGACACACTCTTTGATATATGCTGCATAAAGTATCCAGCAAGCCAGCATATTCTCTTGCATTTGTTACATAGTTGTATTACACTAACCGATGTTTGGTTGCATATAGCCCTCTACCGCCAATTGTTATTTTATGATTTTATGTTAATATTATCACATTGTTTTAAGTCAGTGCCGGCACTATACTGTATATCTATTATTGTATATTAAATTCCAGTTTTATTGATTTATATAGATATTACCTCATTTTTATCAATATATCATCTATCCAACCTATCTTTAAAAGCCACGCTAAGTTACATTTACAGACCAACTGTCAGTTATATCTCACACATTTAGTGCTCTTAGCTTTAATTAGCGCTACCCTAATTCTTTCTTTCTATGTCTAATTTCATTAGCGATTTGGAGATTTGCTAATGTTTTTTGGGTCAGCATCACAGAGCTAGAGAGTGTTAGTATCTTTTACACCCTTTCTTTTTAGTCAAACACACAAGGAGGCTGTGAGTTAAAGAAGTTACAAACTGCTGAGCGTATCATGCTCATTTCTGTGAAGGAAATACTCCGGCTCCAATGTGTATGTACTAATGTGTGCTGAGTGACTATATTTGTTATATTCATCTTAATACTCGTTTGGGGAGAATATTGCCTTGTCCGTAATAACACATTTGTAAATATAGCCTAATCTAGAGTAACAGGAAAGACTATACTGATTGCAGTGTAATAAGAGAAATATGTACATGCGCAAAATGTCTTATCTAAAGAACAGCTGAAATCATATGCTTGGTTTAAAACTACTAGTGATTCCCCATTGTTTGCATTGATTTATTTATTTATATATATATATATATATATATATATATATATATATATATATATAATCTATATACTGCATATGAGTATGTTTGGTATGGGTGTTTGGCTGTGGGTTGCTATAACTATCATGTAGTGCATTTGAATATATCAGGTGACAAATGTGCTAAGGTAAGGGAGGTAAATGGAACATTGTGAGTGAGTTTTCAAAGGAACACAAAGGACATTTTTGCTTCTAAAAAAAAAAAACATTGCATTTTAGCCAATCGGTGCTTACTCAAAAATAACTCCACAGGAATGAGTACAATGTTAACTATATGGCACACATGAACTAGCATTATCTAGCTTTGGAAAACTGTTCAAATGCACTGATATAAGAGGCGACCTAGAAACAAAGAGAACAAAACAAATTTGATGAGAAAAGTAAATTAGAAAGTTGTTTTATAATTGCTTGCCATATCTGAATCATGAAAGTTTAATTTTGACTAGACCATCTCTATAAGAACCAGGTTGCAATATATAGCTTTTAACTTAACATTTTTCTTGCAAAATATTTTTGTGTGTATATATATATATATATATATATATATATATATATATATATGTTATATGAATGATAGAAACATTTAGGGCTCTATTCACAAAGAGATGAATTTTAGGTGATTTGAAATCTTTCATTAGCTATGCATATTCAAGGGTCAAATCCTGTGAGTTTCACTTGCAAGAAAAGCTGAGTTAGCATTGCACAATGCATAGTTAATGCTGCTCACAAGTCAGCTTCTATTTTAGGTGAATGTTTACTGAGATGTTTACTGGGTTTAACCCTTCATAATGTATAGTTAATGCTGCATATAATTCTCCTATTTTAGGTGAACTGTACTCATTATTAACTATACAATGTGCAGAGCTAACAGCTCTTTTTGTAGGAGATACTCTATAGGTTTAACCCTTCATAATGCATAGTTAAAGACACAGGAAACCCAAATATTTTATTTCATGATTTGGATAAAACATACAATTTTGAACAACTTTCCAATTTACTTCTGTTATCACATTTACTTCATTCTCTTGTTATCCTTTGCTGAAAGAACAGCATTGCACTACTGGCAGCTAGCTGAACACATCTTGTTAGCCAATCTTAAGAGACAAATGTGTGCATGCACCAATCAGCAGCTAGCTCCCACTAGTGTAGGATATGTGCATATTATTTTTCAACAAGGGATAGCAAGAGAATGAAGGACATCTGAAAATTACATGCTCTATTTGAATCATGCAAGCTTAAAGGGACACTGAACCCAAATTGATCATGATTCAGATAGAGCATGACATTTTAAGCAACTTTCTAATTTACTCCTATTATCAATTTGTCTTTGTTCTCTAGCAATCTTTATTTGAAAAAAGAAGGCCTCTAAGCTTTTTTTTGGTTTAGACCTATGGACAGCACTTTTTGATTGGTGGATTAATTTATCCACCAATCAGCAAGAACAACCCAGGTTGTTCACCAAAAATGGGCCGGCATCTAAACTTACATTCTTGCATTTCAAATAAAGATACCAAGTGAATTAAGAAAATTTGATAGTAAATTTGAGGAGTAAATTAGAAAGTTGCTTAAAATTTCATGCTCTATCTGAATCACAAAAGAAAAAATTTAGGTTCAGTGTCCCTTTAATTTAGACTTTCCTATTTCTTTAATATCGGGAATTTAAATGTTTCAATTCACCTGCCATTCAATTCTTTATAACTAGATCAACTTATAATTTATTGACCCTTTCAGCAACTTTTTGTAATTTGGATTTTAAAATGGTTTAAAGGGACAGTCTACATTTTTTTATTGTTTAAAAAGATAAATAATCCCTTTAATTATCCATTCCACAGTTTTGCATAACCAACACTGTTATATTAATATACTTTTTACCTCTGTGATTACCTTGTATCTAAGCCTCTGCAGACTGCCCAGTTATTTCAATGCTTTTGACAGAGATGCATTTTAGCCAGTCAGTGCTGACTCATAAATAACTCCACGGAAGTGAGCACAATGTAGGACACACATGAACTAGCACTAACTGTGAAAAACTGTCAAAATGCACTGAGGTAAGAGGTGGTTCAACGGCTTAGAAATCAGTTTATGAGCCTATCTAGATTTAGCTTTCAACAAAGTATAACAAGAGAACAAGGCAAATTTGATGATAAAAGTAAATTGGAAAGTTGTTTAAAATTGCATGCCCTATCTGAATCATTAAAGTTTATTTTTTACTTGATTGTCCCTTTAAATGTCCATTAACGTGGCATTGTACCAAAAAAGATTTTCTCCCTTTGATCAGTGCAGGGGCTTATTTATACCAGTCCCTAAATTGGTACTAAAACAGCAAAAAGACAAACACTCAAAGGGACAGTAAATATTATGTAATAAAACAACTTTGCAATAAAATTGTATTACATACTTTCCCCCATTTTCTTGCTATTTAATAGTTTTCCAATTCTGATAACTAGAAGTGCACATGGCACACTTCACAAGCCTAACCCTGTCACATATCTGTCCCTGGCAGATGACAAAACAATGGACATTTTGCTAAAATAATGTCTAGACTTGTCTACTCCAGTAACAAGTCTTGATTGGCTTCTCCAAATAAAGCAGGTGGTAGAATTTGATTATAGTAAAACATTTGCAGCAAACAGTGACCATACATTCCAATAATTTTCAAACTCAGACAATTTATTAATTTATTGCAAGACTTCATAAAAATCATCTAATTACAAGATGTTAACTGTTCATTTAAGAGGCTTTGCAAGAAGTGTGTTTGCGGCCTGTAAAACAATGCAAATTTTCATACCAAATTATCTTTTTGTTTAATTATTTTTAAAACATATATTTTGTATAATGCTTACTGGTAAGGTCACTATATAAGGAAGGGGAAGGTCTCTCCCTGAAACATTGCAACAAACACATATCTAATGGACAGAGTGCAGAGTGGTTTTGTTTTCTTTGGATACATTTTTTCTGGCACCCCAGGACGTCTACTTGAAGTGAGAGTACACTTTTCTAAAATGTTTTTTATATATATGTGACCAAATTTGTGGAGTCTATATCTAGCACTGATCTCTGCTATAGCAGCGATAGACACATAGTTACAAAGATGCGCACCACATGAATATAATGCAGATTGAAAATATTGATAACATTCAATACCATATTCTATTATACACCATATTTCATGTAAATGAAGTAATTATTTAATACCTCGTCACCTTAATATGATGCTGTATGCTGGGGAAGGTTATATTATTATATTATTATATTATTTTAATTTTTTCACTTGGTAACTTTTTGACCCTCTAGGGCCTCTGTAAGGTCTCTTGCGCATGCGCAGTTGCGCTGAGGGGACGCCACACGCACTAGCAGGATCAGTACCAGGTAATGCACATAAATTGTTTTTTCACTTGTTGTTTGGTAAGGTCTGAGGACGGTGGCAACACCGAAAACGTTCACCTAAGTAAAGTTTTGGTGATTAACACGGAGAGTGCCTTTCTTGCTTCATTTCTGCATTACATATTTAAAGTGCACCCCGGAGGTTGCATGTTAATAGTGAGTGTGGGATCCACTTTGAGTATTATATATATAGGAGCCCATTTAACAAGCTCCGTAGTGAGCTTCTGGGCACGTGTTTCTGGTGAGCCTTCAGACTTGCCAGAAATAGCAGTTATGAAGCAGCGGTCACAAAGACCGCTGCTCCATAACCTGTCTGCCTGCTCTGAGCAGACGGACAGACATCGCCGGAAATCATCCCGATCGAGTACGATCAGGTTGATTGACACCTCCCTGCTGGTGGCCCATTGGCCGCGAGTCTGCAGGGGGCGGCGTTGCACCAGCAGCTCTTGTGAGCTGCTGGTGCAATGCTGAATACGGAGAGCGTATTGCTCTCCGCATTCAGTGAGGTCTGGCGGACCTGATCCGCACTGTCGGATCAGGTCCGGCAGACTTTGTTAAATAGAGGCCATAGTCTTTATAAGAAGAGTATAGAGTCATCCAAATGTCTCTCAGATCATGTTGCAATGGAAGGATAGCATCTAGATGAGGCTCTACTCATTATCATGAGGAGCATACTAGTAATGTTGTCCAATATGTTTGCATGACGATGTTTGTGGCATGTGGCAGCCTTCTTTTTACTTTTTTGTTTAAACATTTCAGTCCATCAGAAGTTTCATGTGTACTACCTCCTTACTTGACTTTTGCTGTTTTTGCTTTTTTGTTTTTGTAGCTATCCATTTGAAAAACCTCAGATAACACATTTATCACTAACATTTTGAGCGTGTTTGTGGCACTTTAAAGGGACCTTGTACTGTGACATCATCTACATTTTAATGTATTCCTAATGATCAATTTTACCTGCTGGAATATATTAAACTGTTTACAAATACCTTTTTCACCTTTTTGGTCCTTGTCCGAGGGCCCAGCACTAAAGTGGGTTCTCCGCCACTGCTGCAATTTTAAGAAAGCTGCCAGATTTCGAAGGGTGTCCTGTACTGTCTTTCCCTGTCCCGAATTGGCCAGACAATCTGGGCTGGGGAAGGCAAGTTTTTTTTTTTAATTGCTAGTTGGAAAAATGATAGGAGGTCGCAAGCAGCAGTAGAGCTCCAAATGGCGAACGCTGACTTTCTGAAGTATGTGCAGTGTCCCCCCTTCAGTGACGTCTCTCTCCCAACCTCTTCAGTGGTATCTTCCCCAACTTTTAGTGGTATCTCTCTTTCCCTCCTTTCAGTGGTGTCTCTCTCCCCTCCCTCATTTTTTTTACCCTCCCCCCTTTCTGTGATGTCTCTCTCCCACCCCCTTTCAGTGGTGTCTGTTTCTCCCCTTTAAGGGGTGTCTCTCCACCTCTTTCATTGGTCTATTTTCTCCTCTGTATTTCCCCCCTCTGTCCTTCACCCCCTTTCTGTCTCTGTGCCCCCCCCCCCCCGTCTCTGTCTCTCTCTCCTGCCCTTCAGTATTGGTGATATACAGTATAATACTGCCCAGCCATCTGTTTGCCAAACGCCTACTGTCAGAAAGGTTAAACAAGTAATCATGTTGTATAAGTAAGTTTATTGCAGTTTATTTAAAAATAAAAAAGGTTATATCATGAGATATTAGGAACATCAGACTATGAGCAGACTGGTTTATCACCCCCTTGATTCCATATACCAGGCATGATTTCTGTATTATTGTTAGCATCTCATGGCATCTTTGAATCATGAGTACATCTGGCATATCAGAAAAGATTCATCTAGCTGGCATACATCTACAACTGAAGACCAGCTAGATGATAATTAACAATTAATAATGTATTATTATTTCTCAGTTATGCCAAATTAAAAAAAGAGATGTGTGTCATTAGCATAACATGGATAGTGTTTGTGTTACTGTCTTTCCCACTTAACCATTGAAATTTGCATCATGAAACCCCTTTTGCAAAGGACATACATATACTTTAGAGCTTACTTTGGTTATTTCAGTCATAAGGTCCATTATTAACTGTGCAAATGTTGCAGAAACAAACAAAGGATCAGGATGAAGCCGTTTCTCATTTTTTCATCTATAAATAATTCAATACACATGCCAAAACTGTTGTACTCCTGTTATCTCTAGAATCCTGACTGGAATGATTTCCAAAATCTTTTTGTGCGCATAATTATGGCTCTAACTGTAGCACCATGGGATGTAAGATAAACTATATCTGATAGCTTCTAAATGTGTCTGGTAGTTAGCTTTAACTATTAACTATATTTATCTCAGGCACACAGTTCACCTTCAATTTCAATATTTTAGGAATTTTCAGTATGCTTCAGTTTCCATATATGTGCTTGCAAAAAAAATCTGTACATTGTACTCTCAATATGGTACATTAACAGAATCTAGCTTGAATGTTCTGCCTCATAATTGACTAATAGCCTTTCAGAGAATATAGAAAATGTTTTCACATTATATCAGGAACAGCTAGAGACGAAACTGCTACTGTTAATTTTAAACCCTAATTGTAGGGCTTATCACTATTAAGAAAGTACTAGTACATACAACTAATTTTCTTTGAAAACTACTGAACATTAAAAGGAAATTAAACTCAGAATTGAATTCCCCATAAAATGTTTAATTATGTGTAGAGAAAAATCTACTTTTCCTGTATTTTGACTAAACAAATGTGAGTTTTCCTACTGACCCAGAGAGGTTAAAGTTTATCCTGCAAGATATCAAACCCTGACCATAATACACAGTGATGTTTTAATAAGTGCAGCACTTATGTATTTGTATCTCTGTGCCACTAATTGGCTACAGCATAGTACATTTTTTTCAAGGATTTTGTTAATGTAAAATGCAACATCTGTTAACAAAAATGGCAAAATGCTTTAAAACATTTATTTTACATGCAGATATCATGCAATGTAATGATTAAAGGACAACTTAATACACTAGAACTGCACAATCAACACATGCATAAAACAAAGACAATGTGATAACACTTATGGCCCGATTCTCAAAAACTTGTCATTATGGAATGATATCGTCAGCTTATTTTACTGAACACTGGGGCTCCATTTATTAACAGGGATGCGGACGAGGTTCGCGGTCATGAACCTCATCTGCCCTGCATCGCTGCGAGACGGCAGTAATACGCTGCTACCATCTAACATTGCATAAGCCACTTCTTGTGCAATGCCACCCTGCCTAATCACGAGCAAGAGGGGGCTGTCAATCCTCCTTATTGGATCTGGCAGGGAGGTTAAGTAGCAGCAGTCTCATGTAAGCCTAAAAAGCTGGGGCTTCAAAGTTGCTATCGCAGCTTGGTTAATGGAGCCCTATATTGTAAAGTAAGTGTCTCTCCATCACATAAATAATATTAGTGAACTCCCCTTAATGAGACAATCAGTTCCCATTGGAAAAATATGCCTTTAAAACAAGGGTGCTTCTAGAATTTTGTAGATTTTCACCAGATCAGAGAGAATTATAGAATCAAGCCCTTTTTTGAATTTAAAATGAGCAGTATATTCTATTTTTTAACCAAATTTTCATTTCACTACTCCTGGTATCATGTTACAGCCATAAAAAAAAATCACAAGGTCATATTCGTATATATTGTGAACTCTTGCACGTGCTCAGTAGGAAAAAGTGTGCTTATGAAAATACTGTGCACAATGTTATAATAGAAGTAAACTGGAGAATTATTTAAAAAATGCATGATCAACTTACTAACCCATCTTTCTTACAGTAGGTATCTTGATCCCTAAGTGTCTATATCTTAAGACTATGGACCAATTCTGCCACCCTCTTTCCTTACCTTTTTCTCATTTCCCCCTTACTCTTAATTTATTTTTACTTTTTTTCTTTAACTCTCTGCATATCATATGGAAATTTACTTATATGTTGTATTATTCTTCATTATATGGTTTAAAACATGGACTATTTCAATGTTGTATCTTCATTTTTTTATTATGATGTTTGATACTAACACTATGGACAAAAAAAAAAAAAACAATGACAACAACACAGGGTGAATAAACATTGTATAACTCCTATACAACAAGAGTAGGACTCTCTTGTTCCAGTAATTAATGAGTTGTTGACATTGGATGCCAAACCTGGACATGGTGATTCTAAATTCCTTTATTTATCAATCAATAGGATACAAAAAGCAAAAGAGGAAAACAAAAACCCCCCACAGAGTATTATGATCGAACATATAAAACTGTCAATACAGATGATTCGTAACATCTTAATATCTGTGTTGAAATAAGACTGATACTTGTACTCTCTGGGGTAAATTTATCAATGTGCGAGTGGACATGATACGATGTAGCAAATCATGTCCGCTGCACATCTCTGCACATCGATAAATGCTGACATCATACGCTGTCGGCATTTATCATTGCACCAGCAGTTCTTGTGAATTGCTGGTGCAATGCCGCCCCCTGCAGATTCGCGGCCAATCAGCTCCAAGCAGGGGGTGTCAATCAACCCTATCCGATTTGATCGGGTTGATTTCTGTCCGCCGCCTCAGAGCAGGTACTGTTTCCGGTGAGCCTTCAGTAGCTTGATAAATATGCCCCTCTGTCTGAGTTTTCTCTTTTTAATCCCTACACAAAAAAACAACAACAACAACAACAAAAAAACAACAAACAAAAACAAAAAAAAAAAGGAAAATAATACTAATAGTTCTCCCTCTGTCTCCCTTTGTCATCCAACCTATTTAGCCTGCCATATTCCAAGTAGGACTAAGTCTGTATTTCTAAATGGGAATATAATAATATCTTGTTCTTCCTTAGAATGTGATTTAATGAAAATTGACCATTTTCCAAAAAAAGACCAGACTTGGGGTTCTAACTTAGTATCTGTGTCTCTCGGCTCGATAATACATTGCTTTTTAATAAAACTCATTATTTCTGTAAATTTAGGTATTGCCTTATCTTTCCACTTGTGGAAGATGAGTTTTTTATGCACAAAATAAAGGAGTTTATTATTGGGCAAATCTATATTATAGGGGGAGAGAAGAACTATATTATGCTTGGAAAAAGTAAAAGGGGATATCTTTAAGATCATATTAATCCAGTATTCTACCTTTAGCCAGAGTTGTTTTATATTAGGGCATTCCCACAGCATATGCATTAGGTCAGCTCTTAGTATTTGACATTTAGGGCATTTGTTAAAATCTAGATTAAACCACTTATGTCCCTTATACGGAGTGTATTAAGTCATGTATACAAGCTTAAGATGTGATTATCCAGGAAGCGGATAATGTAGTTTCACACACTCTATTACCAGAGAACGCGCTAAATATTTGAATCGCTCCTCCAGGGGATCTCTTGACACATCTGTTGGAGCTTGTAATAATGCATTTGCCTGATTTCTTAGTAGCTTGGACGGGTATCTCCTTTGAATAAATCTGTTCTCCATTTCCGAAAGTTGTTTAACTTTATTACTCTCTTCTGAGTTGATGCGAATCACCTTTGTAGCTGGGATTTGCGTAAAGCAATAATTACAAAGGAAGTCAGCACCTCTCACAAAGTTCCCTGGGGCACGGAAAAAGGGGATTAACCAGGTCCCAACATCACACTCCAAAATTCAAACAGATTTCCAGCCTCCAAGTTATAGTTAAAAGACCTTTATTCTTTTATACAGGGTTCATAATGCAAAAAAACAATGTTTCAAACCAGCAATTGGTTCTTAGTCATGTCCATGACTAAGAACCAATTTTATTATATCTTTTCATGTGACAACACTGAAGAAATTACACTTTGCTACAATGTAAAGTAGTGAGTGTGCAGCCGGTATAACAGTGTAAATTTGCTGTCCCCTCAAAATAACTCAAAACATTAATGTCTAAACCGTTGGCAACAAAATTAAGTACACCCCTAAGTGGAAATGTCCAAATCGGGCCCAATAAGCCATTTTCCGTCCCCAGTGTCATGTGACTCGTTAATGTTACAAGGTCTCAGGCGTGAATGCGGAGCAGATGTGTTAAATTTGGTGTTATCGCTCTCACACTCTCTCATACTGGTCACTGGAAGTTCAACATGGCACCTCATGGCAAAGAACTCTCTGAGGATCTGAAAAAAATAATTGTTGCTCTACATAAAGATGGCCTACGCTATAAGAAGATTGCCAAGACCCTGAAACTGAGCTGCAGCACGGTGGGCAAGACCATACAGCGGTTTCAAAGGACAGGTTCCACTCAGAACAGGCCTTGCCATGGTTGACCAAAGAAGTTGAGTGCACGTGCTCAGCATCATATCTAGAGGATGTCTTTGGGAAATAGACGTATGAGTGCTGCCAGCATTGCTGCAGAGATTGAAAGGGTGGAGGTCAGCATGTCAGTGCTCAGACCATATGCCGCACACTGCATCAAATTGGTCTGCATGGCTGTTGTCCCAGAAGGAAGCCTCTTCTAAAGATGATGCACAAGAAAGCCTGCAAACAGTTTGCTGAAGACAAGCAGGCTAAGGACATGAATTACTGGAACCATGTCCTGTGCTCCTCTTTGCGGCCCCTAAAGAACTGGAATTGAAGAACACTGCTCTATAACAAAGGCACTACTGTCAGACATGTCTAAGACAAATTAATTAATTGAAGTAAAGTGAATTTATGTTAACCCTTTAGATGCATACTATTTTATGGGTATTCATTTTTCAGGATGAAACTTGTATTTGTTTATATTGGCAGTTGTATATATGTACCATAACTGTGGAAAAAAAATCTGACATATTTGTGCTGGTAGCAAATGTAAAAAAAAAAAATACACAATTTTATTCAAAACTTACTTACTCACTGTGAGTAATTATTTTGTCCAAAAATATAAATAGTCAAATTTTGTTTTGATAAGTTTCTTTTAATTCTCATTTTCTATGTGCTAAACTATTTTACAAAAAACAGCAGTTATTAAACAAAAAGAGAGTGTTTGAGACCAAGATAAACTTATTTGGTTCAGATGAGTCAAGCATGTGTGGCGGCAACCAGGTGAGGAGTACAAAGACAAGTGTGTCTTGCCTACAATCAAGCATGGTGGTGGGAGTGTCATGGTCTGGGCTGCATGAGTGCTACCGGCACTGGGGAGCTACAGTTCATTGAGGGAACCATGAATGCCAACATGTACTGTGACATACGGAAGCAGAGCATGATCCCCTCCCTTCTGAGACTGGGCTGCAGGGCAGTATTCCAACATGATACGACCCCAAACACTCTCTTTTTGCACATATAAAATGAGAATTAAAAGAAACTTATCAAAACAAAATTTGACTATTTCAAGTTTTGAATAAAATTGTGTATATTTTTTTTACATTTGCTACCAGCACAAATATGTCAGATTTTTTTCCCACACTTATGGTACAAAACTGCCAATATAAACAAATACAAGTTTCATCCTGAAAAATGAATACCCATAAAATAGTATGCATCTAAAGGGTTAACATAAATTCACTTTACTTCAATTAATTAATTTGTCTTAGACATGTCTGACAGTAGTGCCTTTGTTATAGAGCAGTGTTCTTAAATTCCAGTTCTTTAGGGGCCGCAAAGAGGACAGATTTTTTCTAAAATCACTGGAATCTGAGTTAAAGGTCCACCATATTGATAGCACACCCTGCTTTATCAGTAGCAAACCATGCAAAGGGCTTAAACAAATAGTTAACATCATCTCCAGATCAGCAATGCACTACTAAGACATCTAATAAGACAATGTTAACAGTGCATTGCTGCTTCTGAGCCTACCTAGGTATGATTTTTTTTTTAAAAAAAGGATACCAAGAGAAGGAAGTTAATTTGATAATAGAAGTACATTGAAAAGTCTCTTAAAATGACATGCTTTATCTGAATCACTAAAGTTTATTTTTTATTTTCATGTCCTTGTAAAGGGCATACAAAGTACATTATTTCCATCTATTTGTGCCTCAATATATTTTATTCAATATCATGTGTATAAAACAAACAAACCAAAAACAAACAAGCAAAAATAAACACAATCTCTTAGAATTAAACAATGGATCTTATTAATGAACCAACTAATACAGTATATCAAGATGGAGTTTTTTCACATTGGAGATTTGTTTATAAAGGAAAATGCAAAAAATACCCTTGAACAAAACTAATTTACACTGCTAATGAATACCTGCTAATTATGAAACTTGTACATTTCCTTATTTCAAACCATGAAGAATTCACTGGTGTGATAAAAACTCAGTTTAAGCTCTCCTTAATCTTGATCATTTCATTTTATTTTTTAATTTGTAATTTTGTGCTGCCTATCATTTAATCATTGTCATCCTGTCCTGGTACAGAAATGAAAAGATTTGATATCTCAATAGCAGATATAACCCTATTTGATTCCTCTATTAAAAATACGTTCATAGAAATTAAATTAAGGCAAAGGAAATACTAATTAATATTTCCACAGATCTGAATGCTAATTTTCCAAACCATATGGAGAGATATAATTGCAGAAAAGACAAATTCACTGTAATTTTAACTATATACAGTATGTATTGAAAGTATATTTTAAACACATTTTTAATGTTCTTTGTAAAATAAAATTCACAAAAGAGCTCTATAAACACACACACACACACATATATAATGGAGATAGATACTGTAGATATACAAACATAAAAACATTATTATAAATTAAAAAATAGAAAATTTAATAAGTGAGGAACAAAACTATTTCAACTCTTTCTATTTATATCAAAAAGTGGAGATGATTGATCACAAAAGAAAACACCAAGTGGAACCAATCCGGCACAACCTCATTAAAGAGCACAATTCTAATGAATAACTGTGATGAAAAAGAGAGAGGGAAACCCCAAAAACTGTGTTAAAGAAATTAGACAACAATAGTGTATTGTCAACAACCCTCCTGGTATCTATAGATGTTGAATCACGCTATTCATGTATACCCTATAATCTGGGCCTAAATGCAGTGACATCATACAGAACTTGTTGTAACAATCTTATATTTTTTATTAGAATACAATTATTTCATTTTTTATAAGTATTATAGGCAGTTAAAGGGTCATAATACCCACATGTTGAAACACTTGAAAGTGATGCAGCATAGCTGTAAAAAGCTGACTAGAAAATATCACCTGGACATATCTATGTAAAAAAGAAAAATATTTTACCTCAGTAGCCACATCCCATTGTAAAGGACTAAGCAGCAAATCAGTATGTCTGTCCCGGGACAGCTAAGGGAGTGAGTTTTCTTGCACACTCATCTTATTTCCCTATTCAGTTTAAGGAAGTTTACTATGAAATCTCATGAGAGTTAAGTGAAATCTCATGAGATCACAGTAAAAGAGTCCATGACCTCAGCACTGTTGTTGCTGACTGGCTGCTGTTCATTTCTTCTTCTTTTTTTTTTTTACATGCAGCTGGGCAGCAGTTGATTATAAATTTTTACACAGAACTTACTCTGCTGAGCTGAGGAGATTGTGAGGTAAAATATCTTCCTTTTTTACATAGAGATGCTCAGGTGATATTTTCCTGTCAGCTTTTTACAGTTATACTGCATCAGTTTCAAGTGATTTGGCATATGAGTATTATGTCCCTTTAATGGGGACGGCGATAGGAGCATACTGTGCCCCTACATAAGCATGTCTAGGAAAATGGGAAGCAGAAAATATAATAGCTATACCAAACAAATTTGAGAAATTAATTGAGCTATAGTTCAGGTTAATTGATGATGCCCTCCCACTGTGGGATGGCACATTGGATGAACTTAAAGAATTTATGGAGTTATTAAATCAGAATGACTAGAATTTAAAGGGACAGTCAACACCAGCATTTTTGTTGTTCAAAAAGCACGATAATCCCTTTATTACTAACATGGTTATAATAATGCACGTTTTACCTCTGTAATTATGTTGTATCTAAACTTCTGCTGACTGCCCCCTTATTTTAGTTCTTTTGACAGACTTGCATTTTAGCTAATCAGTGCTCACTCCTAGGTCACTTCACGTGCATGAGCTCAATGTCAAAATACATTCAGATTAGAGGCAGTCTTCAAGGTCTAAGAAATTAGCATATGAACCTCCTAGGTTTAGCTTTCAACTAAGAATACCAAGAGTACAAAACAAAATTGGTGATAAAAGTAAATTGGGAAGTTGTTTAAAATTACATGCCCTATTTAAATCATGTAAGGTTTTTTTGGACTTGACTGTCCCTTTAAGATTTACTTATGTTTACAGTGAGATGGAATTAACATTTCTAGACACTGAATCCTTTAGGACACCTACAGCAGCTTATGCATTGTTAGAGGCAGACATTCATCATCCTGTTGGTCAAATAAGGTCTAACCATGTGGGACAGTTTTTGAGACATCACAAAAACTGTTCCACAATGGAAAAAAATAAGAAACATGGAGATGATCAAACTGTAAGATTAAGGGCTTGAGGTTACCCAAATTTGTGTATTAAAAAAAGGGCTAAAAATACACAAAGAAAAACTCTCTCCTATATGGGGAAACCAAAATTAAACAACCATAAGTGAGGGAAATACTATATAAACATTGGAAAGTATTAACATTAGAAAGAGAGGTACTTGAAATTGTGGGGGACTATCCCTCACTGACAGCTAGAAGAGCTCCCTCCCTCAAGGACAAATTACTGAACAGTCATTATGTTAGATCAAGTAAAATTGAAAATTGGTTGGTAAATAAAACAATGGCATCTGGTTCTTTTTCATGTCGAATAATGAGGGAACTGTAAATTTTTGTTGAAAGGAAACAAGGTGACGAATTGAGAAGAAAAACTGTTTCAAATTAAGGTCCACATTAACTGTAAAAGTACGGGTGTCATTTATGTGGTTACATGATCATGTCTGAAATTTCACATTGGGAAAACTTATAGAGAACTACATGAACAAATAAATGAACACCCTAGAAATATTACAAATAAAAGAATTAAGAGCAGTGGGGTGGCAGGATACTTCATGGAATTCCACAACAGCAGTGATAGTGAATTTCATTGGATGGAACTAGAATTAGCTGACTAAAAAATCTAGAGGAGGAGATATTGACAAATTTGTTTGAGAGCAGAGTTTAAATGGACTTATAATTTGGACTTTCTACAGCTGCAGGCAGTTAAATGAAGAAATTAATTTTCCCCTATTCCTTATTGAGTAAAAACAGTTTAATCCTAATGATGATAAACTAAAGACCCCAAATACTGTGTCACAAGACACAATAGATTTATTGGTACTAACAATGGAGATTCCATTGGCTCATATATATATTAATCTATAAGCCCCACATCTCTGAAGGGGAATATTTGAACTAAGAAGGGAAACATTTGGAATAAAAAGAGGAAGTATGATATACATGGCAAACTTCAAGTAGTGTGTCATATGGTATGATGTAAGGAATTTACTGGCATTTGATGGTGTAAAACTGATAATTAATTTTAAACTTTAAAATAAGTAATCATATATTTTAAATGTATAAAAGAACATTTTGGATTTCTTGTTTAAAAGATATTTTGCAAATTTGTATGTGTGAAATATTGTTCCCACTCTCTCTCTTATTATTAGTATTTCTATTTTTTCCCCAGTAGTGTTACTTTATCATAGTATTGAAAGATGAATCACAGAGAAGGAGGGATATACTTTGTAGAAAGACATTTTAATATAGTAAATGTGTGAGCAATAACCATTGGTCCATTTCTCCAAATTCCAAACAATGAGGCCACATCCCCAAACATGAGCATGGCGTTTATTGAGAAATGAGGATCTAAGCAAAGAAGTATAGCAGTTTGCAGCAATTAACAGTCCCAGAAATTGGAGGACTGCCAGTGGAATAAGGGTCCGGTGAGTGAGCATGGAGGCTTGCTCTGGGAGGACGGAACAATGATTAATACACTACCAGTGAAAAGATTAACAGTACGGTCAGTGCATGCAGGGGAGGACCTGGGAGGACAGACAGATGCTATTAAAGTTGTCTAACGGAAGTCCGGTGAGCACTTTGTATTTGATAACTTTTCCACTGAGATCCACATCACTCTGGTAGGACTGTGTTTACAATACTTGAAAGTTGTGAATTGCTGCAAATTGAAGTGTGAACCTGTATGAATCTTTACTTGATAACTTTTAAGAATTACTGATCAGCTTGAATATGACTTTAGCATTCACCTTTAGATGAATTGGTATTGGCAATGAGAGAATATAATTTGATTAAGACTTTCACTTCCATGTTGGATTCAAGTTTATGTAATATTTGACCTGTTCACCTTGAAGATTTTTGGGACTTTTTATTTCATACCTTCGCCCCTCTTCTTTCCTCAGGTCTCTGAGGTTTTTGCTCACTATTGTTTATTTGATAAACTTTGTTTGCTTTTTTCTCTGTGTAATAAATAAGAAATGTATTTAAGTTTTTGGGGTTTCCCTCTCTCTTCTCTTTCTTTTTTCATCACAGTTTTATATATATATATATATATATATATATATATATATATATATTTTTATATATATATATATATATATATATATATATATATATATATATATATATATATATATATATATATATATATATATATATATATATATATATAACGGATAGAAGACAGCACTCTCTGGTCTTGAATGCTGAAAAAGATTTATTGCAGTGACGTTTCGGGGAATACTCCCCTTCCTCAGAGCGATCTGAGGAAGGAGAGTATTCCCTGTAACGTCACTGCAATAAATCTTTTTCTGCATTCAAGACCAGGGAGTGCTTTTATTATTATCATTATTATCTGTTATTTGTAGAGCGCCAACAGATTCCACAGCGCAATATACAAAGGGGGGAGTACAACAAAACAATTATAGGGATCAAATGGGTAGAGGGCCCTGCCAAGAGTTGCACTGTTGTAGTCAGCTCTTAAGAAGGTGATCTACAAACAGCTGGACTCTTAGGATTACATGCTAAGGGGGTTCAGGGGATAGCAATGGAGGAGAGGAACTGGTATAAAGAAAGGTTAGTGTAGGTTGTATGCATCCCTGAACAGTAGAGTCTTTAGGGAGCACTTGAAGCTTTTAAAACTAGAAGTGAGTCTTGTGGAGCGAGGCAGAGGGTTCCACAAGATGGGAGTCAGTCTGGAGAAGTCCTGTAAATGGAGTGTGATGAGGTGACAAGAGAGGAGGAGAGTAGGAGGTCATGAGCAGAGTGAAGGGGACGGGAGGGAGAGTATCTAGAGACAAGGTCTGAGATATAGGGGGAGCAGTGCAGTTGAGGGCTTTGTATGTCAGAATGAGAATTTTGTGTTTGATCCTAGAGGCAAGAGGAAGCCAGTGAAGGGATTGGCAGAGAGGTGTAGCAGATGAAGAGCGACGTGTCAGGAAGATAAGTCTGGCAGAGGCATTCATTATGGAACTAGGCGACAGGTGGGGAGACCAGAGAGGACAGAGTTGCAGTAATCAAGGCGGGAAAGAATGAGAGAGTGGATTAAAATCTTAGTTGTGTCTTGTTTAAGGAAATGTCTAATTTTAGAGATGTTTTTAAGGTGGAAGCGACAAGATTTAGCCAATGACTGAATGTAAGGAATGCAAAGAAAGATCTGAGTCAAATGTGACCCAGAGACATCAGGCGTGCGGGGTAGGGGTAATGATGGAGTTGTCAACAGTTATTGAGAGATTGGGGATGGAGAGTTTTGAGGAAGGGGGGGAAATAAGGAGCTCAGTTTTGTAGAGATTTAGCTTGAGGTAGTGAGAGGACATCCAGTTAGAGATGTGAGAAAGACAGTTAGTGACACAGGTTAGCAAGGAAGGAGATAGATCTGGTGCAGAGAAGTAGATTTGGGTGTCGTCGGCATACAAATGATATTGTAAACCATGGGACTTTATTAGTGAACCTAGTGATGACTTGTAGATTGAGAAGGGGACTGAGCACAGAGCCTTGCGGTACTCCGACAGAAAGTGGTGACGGGGCAGAGGAGGCCCCAGAGAAGGCTAGACTAAAGGTACGGTTTGACAGGTAGGAAGAGAGCCACGAGAGGGCTGTGTCACAGATGCCAAAGGATTGGAGGGTTCGGAGCAAAAGAGGGTGGTCAACAGTGTCAAAGGCTGCAGACAGATCAAGGAGGTTAAGCAGAGAGAAGTGGCCTTTTGATTTTGCTGTAAGTAGGTCGTTGGTAACCTTAACAATTGCTGTCTCTGTGGAGTGATGGGGACAAAATCCAGATTGCAGTGGGTCAAGGAGGGAGTTTATTGTAAGGAAATGGGATATGTGTGCATAAACTAGTTTTTCGAGAAGCTTTGATGCAAGAGTGAGGAGGGAAATAGGGCGGTATTTGGATGGGGAGGTAGGATCAAGGGAAGGTTTTTTGAGGATAGGTGTGACCAGTGCATGTTTCAGCGATGAGGGAAATATACCAGTGCTGAGGGAGAGCTTTAAAGTGTGTGTGAGTATAGGAGTGAGGATAGCAGAGAGGGAGGGGAGTAGCTGTGAGAGGAACAGTGGAAAATGTAAGGAGCTCCTAGAGTGAAAGGCCAGGTCCAAAAAGGGTTAAGTGGAGTCCAACAATGATAAATTCAAGAGCTAAAAATATGAGCTAGAATATTAATAACACATATTATAAATACAATAAAGTACATGAATCCATAGTACTAATTAAAAACGATGATAATACAATAATGCAATAATACAATAATACATTAATATAATGATATAAGTAAAACCACAATATACATATAAATACCAATGATAGAAGATGCAGTCAAAATATAAAAACAATATAAAAACAAAGATGGAAGGTATGGCCAAAAGTGTATATGTAGTGTGACCCCTAGAGGTCTAGGGCACAATGTGAAGACGATGAATAAGTAAAAATATATAAATAAAAAATGATAATCAATTGTGTGCAAACATGTGTACCAAGATGTGCAAAGGTCAAATAGTGTAACAGTTTCAATAAAGTCAATAAAAATCCAAATTAATGTGCAAAATAAGTCTGTTAATCTGTTGTGAAAAAAGTTATATAATAATCCTAATAGTCAAATTTCTTATGACCCAAAATGATCTGGGTGATCCATCTATTCAAAATAATCCAGGTGATCCAACTATTCAACAAAATACAAAACGACACCAAAATGGGGTGAAAATGCGAGAAAAAGGGAAAAAGGAGTGAAGGGAAAGATAATCAAAAGTGATTATCAGGTATACCAATAAAAGATTAAATAAAGATAAAAATAAAAATAAAAATAATCCAATATTGAGAAAGTCAATAAAAAGCAGAAGTATCCAAAAATGAGAAAGTCAATAATAAGCAAAAAAAACTCCATAACCTGTGAAAAAAGGAAAAAAAACACAACATAGAGCAGTATTGTTTAAAAAGCCAAAATCTACATTTTATCCGACAGCAAGCAAAGGGAGCGCTATTGAGTCATTTGAAACTGTAGTGTGCAATGAACTGAAGAACATCAGTCATACTAAGCTTACCAAACACAAACAGAACCTATCAAGAAATCAAATCCGTACCATCAAAACTTTGGAGAAGAATAAGGGTCTGGTGATCAAACCTGCGGACAAGGGAAGGGGCATTGTAGTCCGCGATAAGGCAGACTATGATGCGGAATGTACTAGAATCTTGTCTGATCAAGAGACGTACGAAGTCTTAAGGAATAACCCTGTGGCTCAGTTTAAGGAAGAAATCGATTGGATCTTGGGGGAGGCTCACGAGAAGGACATACTTAACAGCAAGGAATTCCGTTACATAGGAATTAAACATCCCATCACTCGGGTGTTCTACTACCTCCCCAAGATCCACAAGTCACTCCACCAACCACCAGGAAGACCTATCATCTCCGGCATTGGTTCCTTATCAAGTAACTTATCGGAGTATTTAGATAAGAACCTTCAGGAATATGTTGTGACCTTACCTTCCTATATACACGACTCAACTCAAGTACTAAACATTTTGGACAACATCAGTTGGGAAGAGGGATATCTACTTGTCACCTGTGATGTGGCCTCCCTCTACACCAGTATACCACTCGAAGGAGGTTTAGAGGCGGTACAGTATTTCCTTAATAAAGATGCCAACATACCAGAAATCCAGAAGAAATTCATCCTTGATGGGATCTCTTATATCCTTACGCATAACTACTTCAACCATAATGGCACCTTCTATAAGCAGCTGTGTGGCACAGCCATGGGGACCAGGTTCGCGCCCAGCTATGCCAATTTGTATATGGGCAAATGGGAAATGATTTTCTGGGAATCATGCCCAGCGGGCGCGGACCTGGTCTCCTACCATCGATACATCGATGACATCTTAATGATATGGAAGGGTACGAGAGAAGATCTGGAACACACTATTTATGTTATGAATAACAATATTCATAACCTCATATTTACCTACGAAATAAGTAGCTCAGAGATCACATTTTTGGATCTAAGGATCACAGTCGAAGACAACAAAATAAAAACTTCAACATATTTCAAACCTGTGGACTGCAGCAACTACATACATATCAACAGCTGCCACCACACTAGGTGGAAACAGAACATCCCAAAGGGGCAGCTACTTAGGCTCAAGAAGAACTGTTCCGACCCCGAATTATGGGAAAAACATGCTGAGACTCTCAAAGCACGTTTCATAGAAAGAGGATATGAGGAAGAGACAATAAACAGAGAGATTGAAGAAGTCAGGAAAAGAGATCGTAAGGAACTCCTCCAATATAAGAATAAAAAGATCAACATCACAAATGACAAGAACTCTATTGATGTAGCATTCATAACACAATATAGTGAAAATCGACATCTAATAGAGAAAATAATTGAGAAGAATTGGCTGCTACTGAAGAATGACGACACCATAGGGGAAATACTGGCAAATAAACCAAAATTTATCTATAGAAGATCAGACAATCTAAGAAATATGCTATCACCAAGTGTCCCACGATCAAGAACTACAGGAGTCCAAGATATATTTGGCAAAAATGTCAATGGTTTCTATCCATGCATTAGCTGCAAGGCATGTAAGAGAGGTCTTAAGGTCAAAAATTTAAGTCTAACAACTCAGGGATGGAATACCAAATCAAAGACCTTATAAGGTGTAATAGTAAAGGTATAATATACATAGTCCAATGCTGCTGTGGACTGCAATATGTGGGCCAGACTTCAAGGTTATTGAGAGACAGAATACGAGAACACATTCTGCAAGTTGAACACGGCAATACTGAAACCACCATGTATAGACATTTCACCATTCACCATAAAAGTAATCTTAAAGATCTAAGTTACTATGGGATCCAACTGGTGAAACCTAACTTTTTTACCATTCCTGCTGCATGATATTGAAAAGGTGCAGGAGGCATTTTGCAGCTTAATCTATGATAGCATACCTGTGAACCATCAAATTTCTCCTGGATGCCTTGCCATAAGTCTGTTGGGTGACCGAATTGATCCCTTCATGCTCCTATAGCATCAAAAGAGGTGCTTGATACATTGTGAGTACCACTCTTATCATTATCTGAGTTTGTCCACTTGTACCAACAATACTAGGCCATATAGGCACTTGTGTCTCTTCTCTGTCCACATAGACATCAGTTCCTGTGCTGGAAGTTGGTCTTCTGGGTGACCGAATAGATCCCAGACTGCCCCTATAGCACTAACTGAGGTGCTCTTCTAAATGTGAGTTTGTTTTTTTATATCAAGATCTATAAAATTGGACCAAACAATATTGGGCCATGTGGCGCTTCTGTTTTTTCTTCTTTTTATAATTGGAGAGGTGGTGACCACGAGAAAAAACTTCTTATAACAGAATCCAAATGGATCTTCGAACTCGACTGTCTTTACCCGAAGGGCCTTAATAATAAAGAGGACTTATCACATCTATTATATTTGAAATGAATGGAGTCCTCATACTTGATACAATGTATTTTAGACACCTTAACATATACATGTTAGATGTATATATCCACATAGGTTCTACTCCCTCATACTTCTATAACCAGCCAGTATTCTATCTCAATAGAAGCATCCATCTAGACATCCATTATTTAGACATGTATTATTATAAGATATACCAATGGAGATAATATTAGATCTCTGGGTTGTTAACCTGACATTTTCACTATCCACAAATTGCCAATTACACACCAAGAAACATCAGTTAGAAGATGGGCTATTTTTAAAGAGATCTCTTTCCCGCACGCCTACAGACATAATCTTCATTTATTTTGTGAAAAAAGGGATTACCAATGGCACTACAGGTATAAATAGGACCTGTTTTATTTAAATGTCTGGCCAACTAGTGGGGCCTTTGTGTTATCAGCCAACTGAGTGGCTAGATTTGGTGCTATGTGTATAATACTGATTTCTGGAGCAAGAAAGGAAAAGAATACACTTGGAAGCACTCACAGGTCACTTATTGAGTCATTTTGATATCGAGAGATCAAAAAATGAAATCCAAGAATGGAAGAGACATACTCTTGACTATAATTAAAATTTAACTTTTATTGGGGTTCGAAAATAAAATAGGAAAAAACTTTAAAAACACACTTATGTACCGATTGTAGTCTATTTGGCTTGTCGTGTCGCTGTACAGAATACTTAAATTACTTCTGCAAATACTCCTATATATAATATAATTTGGGTTGCAGTTAATTAACCTGCTTACTATTCGCTGTTGTCTGTGTATACTATACTTATGTATACCTTGAATTGAGTATAAGTGTTACCGGCTAAGTTGGATATATTACCAGGTTTAACCATCTGCAGAGAAAGAGCAGTTTATAAATATAGTCTTTCTTCGCTCAATTATCTGAGAGGTTGATTGTATCTCTCTTTTCACATATGTATGTGTTTCAGTCTGAGTATTAAATAATGAAACAGTGTCTCAAATACCCCGTTGTATAATAATAATGCACAGGACTGTTTATGTATTAGTGTGTGCTGATGTCACACCCATAAGCATATCAAACATTAACTAAATATTTGTTCCCACACGTATACCTATTTCAGTCAAATTATTAAATATTGATGCAGTGTTTCAAATACACTGTTAAATATTAGTGGTTCGCAAGACTGTTTGTGTATTGGCGTGTACTGGTGTCACTCTTACATGCATATCACAATCCAAATATTTCTCATTTGCTCTGTTATATATTAATAATTCAGCAGAGTGTTTTTGCATTAGACTGTGCCTGTATTCGCTGCTTTTTGTGTGTAAAAAACTTGTATATATCTCAATTTAAGCAATATAATTTGTCGTTAAATTAGGTATATTACCAGCTTCAACCCTCTATAAATTATACAAGGCAGTTTATCAGTGTACTGTGTTTATTCAGTTGTCTGAGAGGTTAACTGTGTCTCAGTTTTTACACTCTTATACAAATTTCGGTCTAGAAAGTTTTAATAAAAATCACAGTAGCTTATGTCCTGTCATGTAATAGTGATTCACAGGACCTTATTTGCCTGCTCAGTTTTGTAAGAGGTTAGCTGTGTCTATCTTTTTACACACACTTGTGTCTAATAGTTTAAATCTTCAATAATGTTGCAACGACCTAACTGCACATTTGTGACTGTTTATGCATTAGCGTGTGCTGACATTTGCGGCTATTTTTTTAAAAAATTTGATATGCTTATATAAATCACAGTTTTGTACATACATGTAATCCGTGATATTAGGTATACTGACTAAATTTACAGCTGTAACCGTTAACTGCCTGGGAGAGTAATATGCTCTCCAGCGTTCTCGGGTGCTAGGTTAATTAATGCAATATGATTGTCAGTGACACTTGGCTAGCCGGATCAAATGTAAATATTAAACCATTCCTAGCTCTCTGTAGACTTAGAATAAATTGAGTGAAAAGACTACAGTAATTGAATCGGTAGCTTAAGGCTTGCTAAAAACACAGGAGCTCCTAGGACTCCTCACCATTGCCCTAACGTCCCTGACATGTTTCGCCACGTAACGTGGCTTTTTCAAAGGTGAACGCGCCGCACTGTGGTCGGCTATTTAAGGCTACTGATTGTCACGCCCCCAATGGGCGTATCATTGCCTACTGACCTATCGATGTAAAGTGTAACCATTCGTCATAGATGGGTGGATATTGGTGAGTTATCGTCACTCAAATTTAACTGTTTCTTAACCAACTAGAGGATTGGGCATGATTTTATGAATGAAACTTCCATTTTATTAGAGTTGGAAATGGAGAACCTGAATTAACTATTCTGCAATGTCTATTGAACTCAGTGTAGTAGAATACTTTTACATATGAAGTAAATTTACATGATTTGCTACCTAAGTTGGTTTTCATGATGCTACTTTGGTGGAATTGGGTACAATCTTATGATGTGTTTGTATCGATTCTTTTGTCTACGTACAATACCGGGGATTGTAAGTACATAACAGAATTTTTAGAATAAACTGAGTTGCTGCTGTCATACCAATATTGATAGATTGTATAGAGTTACAAGAATTAGTTGTTTTGATATAGATACAATAGAGTGACATTGCATCATGTGATTAGCTCATGTTATGTAACTACGACATGTCACCATTATCCTGTCTGCGACTGCTTTACTTTGGAACATTGTTGAAGTTACTTTTTTATTTTAGAATTATGAACTCCCTATCAGGTTTGGGATACAAAAGTGAGTGATACTTGATCATTTGGATTTAAATGTGAAGTGTTGTGTGACCTATCTTGGTTTAGTGTGTAACGATGTGATGCTAATCATTCTGGGGTGATTAATAGTGCAAACATTAAATGTGTATATAAGAAATAAGAGTGTATGTTTACTATTAAGTATCTAAAACAGGATTTCTTAGTGTATAGGGTCAGCCCCATCTAGATTGTTATGGGACATTAAAAATAACAAATTAAAGTGATACTTGATGTTTTAGTGTGACATTTTAAATGAAGAAATGTCTGAAGCAATTCATTGAAAGCAATTCCACCAAAGTAGCATCATGAAAACCAACTTAGGTAGCAAATCATGTAAATTTACTTCATATGTAAAAGTATTCTACTACACTGAGTTCAATAGACATTGCAGAATAGTTAATTCAGGTTCTCCATTTCCAACTCTAATAAAATGGAAGTTTCATTCATAAAATCATGCCCAATCCTCTAGTTGGTTAAGAAACAGTTAAATTTGAGTGACGATAACTCACCAATATCCACCCATCTATGACGAATGGTTACACTTTACATCGATAGGTCAGTAGGCAATGATACGCCCATTGGGGGCGTGACAATCAGTAGCCTTAAATAGCCGACCACAGTGCGGCGCGTTCACCTTTGAAAAAGCCACGTTACGTGGCGAAACATGTCAGGGACGTTAGGGCAATGGTGAGGAGTCCTAGGAGCTCCTGTGTTTTTAGCAAGCCTTAAGCTACCGATTCAATTACTGTAGTCTTTTCACTCAATTTATTCTAAGTCTACAGAGAGCTAGGAATGGTTTAATATTTACATTTGATCCGGCTAGCCAAGTGTCACTGACAATCATATTGCATTAATTAACCTAGCACCCGAGAACGCTGGAGAGCATATTACTCTCCCAGGCAGTTAACGGTTACAGCTGTAAATTTAGTCAGTATACCTAATATCACGGATTACATGTATGTACAAAACTGTGATTTATATAAGCATATCAAATTTTTTAAAAAAATAGCCGCAAATGTCAGCACACGCTAATGCATAAACAGTCACAAATGTGCAGTTAGGTCGTTGCAACATTATTGAAGATTTAAACTATTAGACACAAGTGTGTGTAAAAAGATAGACACAGCTAACCTCTTACAAAACTGAGCAGGCAAATAAGGTCCTGTGAATCACTATTACATGACAGGACATAAGCTACTGTGATTTTTATTAAAACTTTCTAGACCGAAATTTGTATAAGAGTGTAAAAACTGAGACACAGTTAACCTCTCAGACAACTGAATAAACACAGTACACTGATAAACTGCCTTGTATAATTTATAGAGGGTTGAAGCTGGTAATATACCTAATTTAACGACAAATTATATTGCTTAAATTGAGATATATACAAGTTTTTTACACACAAAAAGCAGCGAATACAGGCACAGTCTAATGCAAAAACACTCTGCTGAATTATTAATATATAACAGAGCAAATGAGAAATATTTGGATTGTGATATGCATGTAAGAGTGACACCAGTACACGCCAATACACAAACAGTCTTGCGAACCACTAATATTTAACAGTGTATTTGAAACACTGCATCAATATTTAATAATTTGACTGAAATAGGTATACGCGTGGGAACAAATATTTAGTTAATGTTTGATATGCTTATGGGTGTGACATCAGCACACACTAATACATAAACAGTCCTGTGCATTATTATTATACAACGGGGTATTTGAGACACTGTTTCATTATTTAATACTCAGACTGAAACACATACATATGTGAAAAGAGAGATACAATCAACCTCTCAGATAATTGAGCGAAGAAAGACTATATTTATAAACTGCTCTTTCTCTGCAGATGGTTAAACCTGGTAATATATCCAACTTAGCCGGTAACACTTATACTCAATTCAAGGTATACATAAGTATAGTATACACAGACAACAGCGAATAGTAAGCAGGTTAATTAACTGCAACCCAAATTATATTATATATAGGAGTATTTGCAGAAGTAATTTAAGTATTCTGTACAGCGACACGACAAGCCAAATAGCCTACAATCGGTACATAAGTGTGTTTTTAAAGTTTTTTCCTATTTTATTTTCGAACCCCAATAAAAGTTAAATTTTAATTATAGTCAAGAGTATGTCTCTTCCATTCTTGGATTTCATTTTTTGATCTCTCGATATCAAAATGACTCAATAAGTGACCTGTGAGTGCTTCCAAGTGTATTCTTTTCCTTTCTTGCTCCAATAATCTTCATTTATGTATATATCCTCATCTCGATCTTCATATTCCCTATCCATATCCCTATTTATTCCTGTCTAGCAGTCTGGATTTACTGATACGTTTATGTTAATATCTGAACAGACTGAGGATAGCATACACCAGCTTCAATCATTTTATGTCTAGGATGAAATACGACATATTTATCCTGTTCCACTCTATATTTGTCTATAACATCAAGGTGACAAACTATAAGTCATTCACTATCTCCATTTTTTCCACATCCCCCATATACCCAGGGTCCTTTTTGATGACATGGAGACCCACAAGAAGCACTGTGGGAATTATTCCTAGATCTTCCTCTGAATGGAGATTTTTTTCATATGAGAGATTGATATAAGATGTATGTCCATTAGAAGGGCTTTTATTCGTGCTCTGAATGAATAGAAGTAATGATATATATTTTTACTGATTCCCTTATTTCTTAACTTAATTTTTTAATTTTTTATCTCTTTACCTCTTTTATATATATATATTTTTTATATATTTACAATTTTTTTTATATAATCTGTAATTTTCCCTACATTAGATCAAACTTATTATTATTTATGTAATTGCCTAAATCTATACAGTCAATAGCTTGCTCATATTCAAACCGGAAGTTAGGGTGCTACCCCTTCCGGTGACCATTTATAGCTTATCACATTTGACTACTTACATCATATCATATATGATATATTTTATCATCCTATCCCGGACCCATTTGATGTTCCAAAGTTAAGTTAGATCTGGCAACTAATTCTACTTAAATCTCTTATACTTCTACAGTATATAGCGAGTAAGAATACCGGACATAATAACATCGTGACCATTTCCATTTTTTACCCTATGTAGATCACTTCCGGTCTGGCGAAACCAATACACTTCCGGTTTTCGTCCACATCCGGTTTAGCGTAAAGACTGAACTTCCGGTTCTAGCGCTATTAGATTTTATTAATAGCGGTAAGGCACATAAATAATAGCAACTACCCTTTATCAAATATCATCGATAGGATATTAATAACCTTTATCATATATCATCAATAAGATATTAATAACATTCACATTTAACCAATGATTTTAATATTATATCAGTAAAGAAACATAAGGTCATTTCCTCATATCCGGTTTTATATACCACTTCCGGTTCATGAGGTCACTTTTTTGGCGCAATTTGGGCAAATTTGGCGCTATTTGGCTCAGTCAAACAGGTATAAAGGGAGCCTTCTCACCAACCATATATCAGTCTTGAAAAAGGCCCTATTGGTGGGCCAAAACGGGTTGGCATATATGGTGAGCTATATTCTTATTACCTAGAGTCTATTTTAAACAATACTGCTCTATGTTGTGTTTTTTTTCCTTTTTTCACAGGTTATGGAGTTTTTTGCTTATTATTGACTTTCTCATTTTTGGATACTTCTGCTTTTTATTGACTTTCTCAATATTGGATAATTTGTATTTTTATTTTTATCTTTATTTAATCTTTTATTGGTATACCTGATAATCACTTTTGATTATCTTTCCCTTCACTCCTTTTTCCCTTTTTCTCGCATTTTCACCCCATTTTGGTGTCGTTTTGTATTTTGTTTTTGTTTTTTCCACCTCCTGGATTACCATCACTTATTTTGAATAGTTGGATCACCTGGATTATTTTGAATAGATGGATCACCCGGATCGTTTTGGGTCATAAGAAATTTGACTATTAGATTTATTATATCACTTTTTTCACAATGGATTAACAGACTTATTTTGCACATTAATTTGGATTTTTATTGACTTTATTGAAACTGTTACACTATTTGACCTTTGCACATCTTGGTACACATGTTTGCACACAATTGATTATCATTTTTTATTTATATATTTTTACTTATTCATCGTCTTCACATTGTGCCCTAGACCCCTAGGGGTCACACTACATATACACTTTTGGCCATACCTTCCATCTTTGTTTTTATATTGTTTTTATATTTTTGACTGCATCTTCTATCATTGGTATTTGTATCTATATTGTGGTTTTACTTATATCATTATATTAATGTATTATTGTATTATTGCATTATTGTATTATCATCGTTTTTAATTAGTACTATGGATCCATGTACTTTATTGTATTTATAATATGTGTTATTAATATTCTAGCTCATATTTTTAGCTCTTGAATTTATCATTGTTGGACTCCACTTAACCCTTTTTGGACCTGGACTTTCACTATAGGCGCTCCTTACATTTTCCACTGTTTCTGTTAACTTTATGGGTAACTAGGGACCCATTTGTAATAGGAGCTTAGGTCCTTTGAGTTAGCGCCGTCGGATTGATACATTTTTTGTTCTTACTTTAGTCCTCTCTAGTATATCCCCCCGGCAGCTTTCTCTACCTCTTCTTATTTTTATATTACCCTTTTACATTACCCTCATTACACCATGTTTAACATCACACACTCTATGAGGAAAGATATAACATTGGACATAAATATATCTTCTGTAAATCCAGATAGTTCAGACAGAGTTGATTCTACCTCCATTTTGAAAAATCTTGAGAGACTTCTTATTCAAGAAGTAAAATATAAGGCAGAGATTACTTTTCTGAAAAAATGCTTGGACCTTAACATCATCCCGAAAGGACTAATCGTTAGGAAAGAATGTGCCTTTCAGACTGAAAATCAAGACTTTACCAAAAAATGGGAAGATACACTTATTGCAGCATCTAGGTCACTTATGCAAGCTATCATAGAACTCAGAGAGCCTATACTACAACAGGTAGATATAGACATCAAAAAGAATGAAGATGATCTGATAGGACCAGACGGCCTGGTTATTGAGACCAAAGATATTTTAGATAAGAAAGAGAATCTCAACAAAAAAATCACCAAGATTAGGGACGATATCACATTGAAAAAAAGCAAGAAATTAAACAGGGAACTTAATCTCTTAAAAAATATGGATAATAATGAAAATAATAGCAACAATGAACAGAATATAGAGAATCCACAGTCTATCAACATTAACAATAGTGCACACAAGAATAATGAGGGGGTATGGACTACAGTAACATACAAGAAAGATAGACCACAGCCACATTTCTATAGAGGAGACAACCATCACTATGAACAAAACAAACAGAGGGAAACCTATGGTCACAATGACCCCAGACCATCCTATACCAATCCTAGTTGGGGTACAGACAGATACAATCAGAATCCGAATAGACATCAGAACAGAGGTCAATGGAATACCTACCGCCAGAATAGAACGAGAGACAACTGGGAGGAGAATAGAAACATTAACCCCCATTATAGGATAAGACAACAGAATAGGGAACACTACCAACCCAGTTATGAGAGAAGACCCAATAGGGAATATCTCACATCCAACTATGAAGGACCCCACTACCAAAGAGACAACTTCCCACCCCCAAGATGGAATCAAGGGAACAGGTCCACATATGGGTACAGTCAGTCCCCAAGATGGAATCATGATTATAGACCCACCCAAGGGTATAATCAATCTCCAAGATGGAATAGGAATGAAAAACCCTTCTATGGAAATAGATATCACCACTATTCACAGAATGGAGAGCAAGGGGAAAGGTATAATGGCAATCAGAACCGTCATTCTTATAACCAAGACCCCCAATATCAGAGGGACACAATGAATACACCGAACACAGCACCCCACGATGACATCACAGAATGGAAAACCCCACGTGCAGAATGCACACAAGGGAACAGGAATACTAATAACAGAGTAGGCTTCAAGGACTCAGATGCCAGTCCTATGGCCTCCACTTCTAAAAAACATTTTTTAGAACTACATCAGAAAACCACCAAGGAACTGGAGAGAATATCCACTAAAAGAAAGATGTCAAATCCAGATGACCCCCAGATCCCAAACGAAAAAAGAAAAACCATAGAGGGAAGAGAGGTGGAAAAAGAGTGAATGGAAATAGGAAACAGGGAGACACTATGATGACGGATACAAACAACACGACCAAAGGGATATACAACCTCAGTTACACTACTCTGTCAGAACAGGAGAACTCCATCCTAAACTATGGGCTTTCATTCGCCCCATCTAGAAGTCTTAATAAATTTGAGACATTTATTAACGTTAAGGAATTCGTGAGGAAATTAACGTTAAAATGACATTTTATGAGGTCACCTCTGGAACACCAACAGAGAGTTCCTATGAATGACAACCAATCCAACATTGACCACTACCAACATACAGATCTCAAGCCAAAATCTAAATTTTATCCGACAGCAAGCAAAGGGAGCGCTATTGAGTCATTTGAAACTGTAGTGTGCAATGAACTGAAGAACATCAGTCATACTAAGCTTACCAAGCACAAACAGAACCTATCAAGAAATCAAATCCGTACCATCAAAACTTTGGAGAAGAATAAGGGTCTGGTGATCAAAACTGCAGACAAGGGAGGGGGCATTGTAGTCCTCGATAAGGCAGACTATGATGCGGAATGTACTAGAATCTTGTCTGATCAAGAGACGTATGAAGTCTTAAGGAATAACCCTGTGGCTCAGTTTAAGGAAGAAATCGATTGGATCTTGGGGGAGGCTCATGAGAAGGACATACATAACAGCAAGGAATTCCGTTACATAGGAATTAAACATCCCATCACTCCGGTGTTCTACTACCTCCCCAAGATCCACAAGTCTCTCCACCACCCATCAGGAAGACCTATCATCTATGTCAATGGTTCCTTATCAAGTAACTTATCGGAGTATTTAGATAAGAACCTTCAGAAATATGTTGTGACCTTACCTTCCTATATACGCGACTCAACTCAAGTACTAAACATTTTGGACAACATCAGTTGGGAAGAGGGATATCTACTTGTCACCTGTGATGTGGCCTCCCTCTACACCAGTATACCACACGAAGGAGGTGTAGTGGCGGTACAGTATTTCCTTAATAAAGATGCCAACATACCAGAAATCCAGAAGAAATTCATCCTTGATGGGATCTCTTATATCCTTACGCATAACTACTTCAACCATAATGGCACCTTCTATAAGCAGCTGTGTGGCACAGCCATGGGGACCAGGTTCGCGCCCAGCTATGCCAATTTGTATATGGGCAAATGGGAAATGATTTTCTGGGAATCATGCCCAGCGGGCACGGACCTGGTCTCCTACCATTGATACATAGATGACATCTTAATGATATGGAAGGGTATGAGAGAAGATCTGAAACACACTATTTATGTTATGAATAACAATATTCATAACCTCAAATTTACCTACGAAATAAGTAGCTCAGAGATCACATTTTTGGATCTAAGGATCACAGTAGAAGACAACGAAATAAAAACTTCAACATATTTCAAACCTGTGGACTGCAGCAACTACATACATATCAACAGCTGCCACCACACTAGGTGGAAACAGAACATCCCAAAGGGGCAGCTACTTAGGCTCAAGAAGAACTGTTCCGACCCCGAATTATGGGAAAAACAAGCTGAGACTCTCAAAGCACGTTTCATAGAAAGAGGATATGAGGAAGAGAAAATAAACAGAGAGATTGAAGAAGTCAGGAAAAGAGATCGTAAGGAACTCCTCCAATATAAGAATAAAAAGATCAACATCCCAAATGACAAGAACTCTATTGATGTAGCATTCATAACACAATATAGTGAAAATCGACATCTAATAGAGAAAATAATTGAGAAGAATTGGCCGCTACTAAAGAATGACGACACCATAGGGGAAATACTGGCAAATAAACCAAAATTTATCTATAGAAGATCAGACAATCTAAGAAATATGCTATCACCAAGTGTCCCACGATCAAGAACTACATGAGTCCAAGATATATTTGGCAAAAATGTCAATGGGTCTTAAGATCAAAAAATTTAAGTCTAACAACTCAGGGATGGAATACCAAATCAAAGACCTTATAAGGTGTAATAGTAAAGGTATAATATACATAGTCCAATGCAGCTGTGGACTGCAATATGTGGCCAGACTTCAAGGTTATTGAGAGACAGAATACGAGAACACATTCTACAAGTTGAACACGGCAATACTGAAACCGCCATGTATAGACATTTCACCATTCACCATAAAAGTAATCTTAAAGATCTAAGTTACTATGGGATCCAACTGGTAAAACCTATTTGGAGAGGTGGTGACCACGAGAAAAACTTCTTATAACAGAATCCAAATGGATCTTCAAACTCGACTGTCTTTACCCGAAGGGCCTTAATAATAAAGAGGACTTATCACATCTATTATATTTGAAATGAATGGAGTCCTCATACTTGATACAATGTATTTTAGACACCTTAACATATACATGTTAGATGTATATATCCACATAGGTTCTACTCCCTCATACTTCTATAACCAGCCAGTATTCTATCTCAATAGAAGCATCCATCTAGACATCCATTATTTAGACATTTATTATTATAAGATAGACCAATGGAGATAATATTAGATCTCTGGGTTGTTAACCTGACATTTTCACTATCCACAAATTGCCAATTGCACACCAAGAACCATCAGTTAGAAGATGGGCTATTTTTGAAGAGATCTCTTTCCCGCACGCCTTCAGACATAATCTTCATTTATGTATATATCCTTATCTCGATCTTCATATTCCCTATCCATATCCCTATTTATTCCTGTCTAGCAGTCTGGATTTACTGATAAGTTTATGTTAATATCTGAACAGACTGAGGATAGGATACACCAGCTTCAATCATTTTATGTCTAGGATGAAATACAACATATTTATCCTGTTCCACTCTATATTTGTCTATAACATCAAGGTGACTAACTATACGTCATTCACTATCACCATTTTTTCCACTTCCCCCATATACCCAGGGTCCTTTTTGATGACATGGAGACCCACAAGAAGCACCGTGGGAATTATTCCTAGATCTTCCTCTGAATGGAGATTTTTTCATATGAGAAATTGATATAAGCAGTATGTCCATTAGAAGGGCTTTTATTCGTGCTCTCAATGAATAGAAGTAATGATATATATTTTTTTACCGATTCCCTTATTTTTTAACTTATTTTTTTAATTTTTTAACTCTTTACCTCTTTTTATATATACATTTTTTATATATTTACAAAATTTTTTATATAATCTGTAATTTTCCCTACATTAGATCAAACTTATTATTATTTATGTCATTGCCTAAATCTATACAGTCAATAGCTTGTTCATATTCAAACCGGAAGTTAGGGTGCTACCCCTTCTGGTGACCATTTATAGCTTATCACATTTGACTATTTACATCATATAATATATGATATATTTTATCATCCTATCCCGGACCCATTTGATGTTCCAAAGTTAAATTAGATCTGGCAACTATTTCTACTTAAATCTCTTATACTTCTACAGTATATAGCGAGTAAGAATACCGGACATAATAACATCGTGACCACTTCCGGTTTTTACCCTATGTAGATCACTTCCGGTCTGGCGAAACCAATACACTTCCGGTTTTCGTCCACATCCGGTTTAGCGTAAAGACCAAACTTCCGGTTCTAGCGCTATTAGATTTTATTAACAGCGGTAAGGCACATAAATAATAGCAACTACCCTTTATCAAATATCATCGATAGGATATTAATAACCTTTATCATATATCATCAATAGGATATTAATAACATTCACATTTAACCAACGATTTTAATATTATATCAGTAAAGAAACATAAGGTCATTTCCTCATATCCGGTTTTATATACCACTTCTGGTTCATGAGGTCACTTTTTTGGCACAATTTGGGCAAATTTGGCGCTATTTGGCTCAGTCCAACAGGTATAAAGGAAGCCTTCTCACCAACCATATATCAGTCTTGAAAAGGCCCTATTGGTGGTCCGAAACACGTTGGCATATATGGTGAGCTATATTCTTATTACCTAGAGTCTATTTTAAACAATACTGCTCTATGTTGTGTTTTTTTTTCCTTTTTTCACAGGTTATGGAGTTTTTTGCTTATTATTGACTTTCTCATTTTTGGATACTTCTGCTTTTTATTGACTTTCTCAATATTGGATAATTTTTATTTTTATTTTTATCTTTATTTAATCTTTTATTTTTATACCTGATAATCACTTTTGATTATCTTTCCCTTCACTCCTTTTTCCCTTTTTCTCGCATTTTCACCCCATTTTGGTGTCGTTTTGTATTTTGTTTTTGTTTTTTCCACCTCCTGGATTACCATCACTTATTTTGAATAGTTGGATCACCTGGATTATTTTGAATAGATGGATCACCCAGATCGTTTTGGGTCATAAGAAATTTGACTATTAGGATTATTATATAACTTTTTTCACAATGGATTAACAGACTTATTTTGCACATTAATTTTGATTTTTATTGACTTTATTGAAACTGTTACACTATTTGACCTTTGCACATCTTGGTACACATGTTTGCACACAATTGATTATAATTTTTTATTTATATATTTTTACTTATTCATCATCTTCACATTGTGCCCTAGACCCCTAGGGGTCACACTACATATACAATTTTGGCCATACCTTCCATCTTTGTTTTTATATTGTTTTTATATTTTTGACTGCATCTTCTATCATTGGTATTTATATCTATATTGTGGTTTTACTTATATCATTATTGTATTATTGCATTATTGTATTATCATCGTTTTTAATTAGTACTATGGATCCATGTACTTTATTGTATTTATAATATGTGTTATTAATATTCTAGCTCATATTTTTAGCTCTTGAATTTATCATTGTTGGACTCCACTTAACCCTTTTTGGACCTGGCCTTTCACTCTAGGCGCTCTTTACATTTTCCACTGTTTCTGTTAACTTTATGGGTAACTAGGGACCCATTTGTAATAGGAGCTTAGGTCCTTTGATTTAGCGCAGTCGGATTGATACATTTTTTGTTCTTACTTTAGTAGCTGTGAGAGGATAGGGTCAAGGGGACAGGTAGTGAGGTGAGAGCGCAGTATAAGTGCTGAAACTTCTTCCTTAGTGACAAGCGAGAATGAGCTAAGTTTAAGGTTATGTGGGTTGTGGTTGATTGAGAGCATTTGAGGGGGTGAGAGAAAGGAATTATGTTGAGAGCTGATTTCATTTCTGATGGAGTTGATTTAAAATACTTTTTAAAAATATATATCTATAAAAAAAAATATTTTATTTTACAGCCAATAGAATGCGAGCTCAATCCTATTGGCTGATTGGATCAGGATTTTTTCACCTTTAATTCCGATTGGCTGATAGAATTCTATCAGCCAATCAGAATTCAAGGGACGCCATCTTGGATGATGTCACTTAAAGGAACCTTCATTCTTCAGTCGCTGTGGAAAGAAGAGGATGCTCCATGCCGGATGTCTTGATGGATGAAGATAGAAGATGCCGTCTGGATGAAGACTTCTGCCAGCTTGGATGAAGACTTCCGTCCGCTTGGATGAAAGACTTCTGACGGCTTTGATGAGGACTTCTGCCGCTTCATTGAGGATGGATGTCGGGTCTTCAAAAACTGTAAGTGGATATTTGGGGGCTAGTGTTAGGTTTTTTAAGGGTTTATTGGGTGGGTTTTATTTTTAGCTTAGGGGTTTGGGCACCGAAAAAGAGCTAAAGCCATTTTAAGGGCAATGCCCATCCAAATGCCCTTTTCAGGGCAATGGGGAGCTTAGGTTTTTAGTTTGGATTTTTTTGAGGGGTTTGGTTGTGTGGGGTTTGGTTGTGTGGGTGATTGGTTTTACTGTTGGGGGGTATTTGTATTTTTATTTATAGGTAAAAGAGCTGATTTCTTTGGGGCAATGCCCCGTAAAAGGCCCTTTTAAGGGCTATTGGTAGTTTATTGTAGGCTAGGTTTTTTTTTATTTTGCGGGGCTTTTTTATTTTGATAGGGCTATTAGATTAGGTGTAATTAGTATAAATATTTGATAATTTCTTTTTTTATTTTGTGTAATTTAGTGGGGGTTTTTTTGTCATTTAATTAATTGTATTTAATTAATGTAATTTATTTATTTGTAGTGTAAGGTTAAGTGTTAGTGTAAGACAGTTTAGGTTTTATTTTACAGGTAAATTTGTATTTATTTTAGCTAGGTAGCTAGTAAATAGTTAATAACTATTTACTAACTAGTCTACCTAGTTAAAATAAATACAAACTTGCCTGTGAAATAAAACTAAAAAATAAAACTAAAATGTAACTATTAGTTATATTGTAGCTAGCTTAGGGTTTATTTTACAGGTAAGTATTTCGTTTTAAATTGGAATTATTTAGTTACGGTAATTATAGGATTTTTTTTATTAGATTTATTTTAATTATATTAAAGTAGGGGGTGTTAGGGTTAGGTTTAGGGGTTTCTAACTTTAGTATAGTGGCGGCGATGTCGGGGGTGGCAGATTAGGGGTTAATAAGTATAATGTAGGTGGCGGCGGTGTCAGGGGCGGCAGATTAGGGGTTAATAACTTTAATGTAGGTGGCGGCGACATTGGGGGCGGCAGATTAGGGGTTAATAAGTGTAGGTAGTTGTTGGCGATGTCAGGGGCAGCAGATTAGTGGTGTTTAGACTTGGGGTTCATGTTAGGGTGTTAGGTGTAAACATAATTTTTTTTCCCCATAGGAATCAATGGGGCTGCGTTATGGAGCTTTACACTGCTTTATTGCAGTTGTTAGACTTTTTTTCAGCCGGCTCTCCCCATTGATGTCTATGGGGAAATTGTGCACAAGCACGTAAAACCAGTTCACCGCGTGCTGGTATTGGAGTGCGGTATGGAGCTCAATTTTGCTCAACGCTCACTTCTTGCCTGCTAACGCCGGGTTTTTGTAAACCTGTAATAGCAGCGCTGTAGGGTAGGGAGGTGAGCGGTGGCAATAACTTGCAAGTTAGCACCGAGCAGCTCTTACCGCAAAACTCGTAATCTAGCCGAAAATTATCAAAAATAAAAACAATTACACCTAATCTAATAGAGCTATAAAATAAAAAAGCCCCCGAAATAAAAACACCCCCTAGCCTACAATAAACTACCAATAGCCCTTAAAAGGGCCTTTTGTAAGGCATCGCCCTAAGTTAAACAGCTCTTTTACCTGTAAATAAATACAAAGTCCCCCCAACAGTAAAACCCACCACCCAACCAGCCCCTCAAAATAAAAAAACCTAACTCTAAAAAAAAACTAAACTACCCCCTAAAGTGGCATTTGTATGGACATTGCCCTTAAAAGGGCATTCAACTCTTTTGCACTGCCCTTAGAAGGGCATTCAGCTCTTTTACAAAAGCCTAAAGCCCTAATCTAAAAAAAAAACACCCCAAAAAATGAAAAAAAAAAATCACTAACCCCAAAATATCTACTCACTCTGACCATCCATCTCCATCCAGGCGGCAAGAAGTCTTCATTCAGGAGACGATATCTTCATCCATCCCGGGTGCGTCTTCTATCTTCATCCCGGTGGCGCGGAGCCATCCTGGAGGCTGATCCTATCCTGCGCAGAGCGTCCTCTTCATACGGTCACTGCTGTGCACTAAAGTTGAATGCAAAAATGGCATACCTTTACATTTCTATCGGCTGATTTGATTCTTCAAATTCAAAACAGCCAATAGTGATGGCGATGTCGGGGAGCGGCGGATTAGGGGTTAATAGCTTTATTATAGTGTTGGTGATGTCGGGGAGCGGCGGAATAGGGGCTAATAACTTTATTATAGTGTCTGCGATGTTGGGGAGAGGCAGAATAGGGGTTAATAACTTTATTATAGTGTCAGCAATGTCAGGGATCAGCTGAATAGGGGTTAATAACTTGTATTAGTGTCTGTGATGTCGGGGAGTGGCGGAATAGGGGTAATAACTTTTATTAGTGTCTGCGATGTTAGGAGCACCAGATTAGGGGTTAATAACTTTAGTTAGGTGTCGGCGATATCGGGGGCGGCAGATTAGGGGGGTTTAGATTAGGGGTTTATGTTAGGGTGTTAGGTTTAAATGTAATTTTTTTTCCCTATAGACATCAATAGGGTTGCGTTACAGAGATTTTTCATTCCACACTTCAGGTGTTAGGTTTTTTCTAACACTCTCTCCCCATTGATGTCTATGGGGGAAGCGTGCATGAGCACGTCAAAGCAGCCCTTGGATTTTGTGCGGTATGGAGCTTAACGCCCCCATATTGCATGCACAAGGAGGCTTTTCAGTAACTCATAATGGCAGCGCTATGGAGAGAGAAATCAAGCAACTTTTTTGGTGTTAGTTTCACACCCTGTTTACCACAAAACTCGTAATCTAGGTGATAGACTTTTATGGTGCCCACTAACCTGACAATGTATTAGACCAACTACACTAAAACCAAAGTTAAAAATGAGTAAAAATGGGGGGCGGAGCCAGCTGCTGAAGAAACAGGACGTGTTTTACCTTGACTAAAGGCAGTTTTATATATACGTATAACTATCCCATGTGCAGTAAAATCAGACCCCTATTGTACTCGGCTAGACTTCATGAGAAAGCAGGAGATCACTGATAATCCAGGTGCAGTGATTCAAATGGAGATCTGATCATGATGGAGGCCTTGGATGTGTGGGAGTACGAGATAACTCATCTCCTTTATGAACATTTATGCCACCTGACGCCGACATTATGCGGGACCATCGCAGACACGCTATTATACAGGGATACACATGTGCAAACGAATAGTGTTCATACGGGTTTTCGCTGCAGAAGCACTGAGTCCTCTACATACAGTGGCTGCCACGTGGATTTACCTACTACCAACCATATTGGATCCTTTTCACAACTATGCTACAGTGGTGGTGATATGCCACACTATGCACAGCGTTGCACTAAGAAGGAAGCGAACCAGAATAATGGGCTCTTACATTACATGAGACTCTCGGGGGTGATAATAAATCATGGCGGTGGGATTGAGCCAATTACGTGAGTGATGCTGTACAGCCCTCTGGGAACATTGGCCTTGATCTCTACACTTCTGTGACTATAAGATCACCCATGTAACTGCAAGGGGAATATAACCCTTTATTTTTACCCCAAGGTTTTCCACTCCTAACACAACTCTCCCTGATTCAAACACAAAGGGTTAGAAGATCTGGAGTTGGTTAGTCTGCTTAGTCATGGACATTGCATTCTAAACTCGAAACAGACTATATTGTGTACGCTAAATAAGGTTAATGATGTAGCTCTTTTTACCATAGTACTCTATTCACCTAAATTTGTGCTTAACAGTTTCATATTTTAACTTCTGTGTCGTTCTCTATGTTTTATTTATAAATGCAAGGTTGTTAGAAGAAACAGTTCCGAAGCCTCTAGGAAACTCTATACCCTGATATAAATACCAATGTGACAGTTCACCAGATCATTTGGGTGCTTTAACTACATATTGTTATGCTTTACTAGAGTATGGGATCATACTGAGCTATGGGCTCATAAATGTTATACAGTCACCTGAGTATATCTATATATATTTGTGTACAGTATATGTGCAAGGCTATATGGGAACATTACTTAACTTAGAATACAAGACTGAAAGCTACCTCACTCATAAAATGCAGAATCGTTATTGGGTAGAGAATTATATACTCTTATTTAATATTAGGTGCTACTTACTATGAAAGTTTCAGTTTTATATTCTACATGACGACTCAATAGTCTGAACTTTAACTCATTGAAATTACTACTTAAAAGTACCAATACTAATGTACAGAGAAGTCTTTCTATGTTACAAGCATTGATAGTACGTTAGAATAGGTAACATAATAGAGGTCTACCATAGTGTAGATATGAGTGAGGACGCTAGCCATATTCTTTAGATATCTCAATATCATGTGAATTGATCTGTTTTATTGTCTTTTGGTTTGGTAGGGATTGTGTTATTTCTAGTTTTGATAGTTTCCTGCTTGATATTACAGTCACCTGTTGCTGGTTATAGGGCCCATACCCAGTTGGCAAAGTTTGATTGGATGTGGAAATGGAATATATCAGTCTTTGTAGCACTAACAGATACAATTATAATTTTTATATTGCAGAAACACAGCCCTCAACATAACACATTATCATTGATAATGATTTATACCCCTGAGTCTTTCCCCCATTGATACAGTACCTATAACATCTACATTTTAGTCATGAGCTAATAAATATAAGCCACAATGTATTCTATCACCTTAGAAGCAGTATTAGTTTCACGTTCTAACTAGAGTTTACCTCTATTTTGTTCTCAACCTCTTAATTATTAGTATTTCAACAGATATAATGCAATTAGTACAATAGAACCCCCTTCATAAGCAGGCCCTATAAAAGTTATTTCACATAGTTAATTGGCTGGACTCCTACCCCCTCCTTATTTAGCACTCTGGTTATCTTAATTAATTCAGAGACTTATGCCGTGGTTTCCCTCGATATATACGGCACTTGTTATTATATTTCTTTAATTATCTTTGCTTAAGCTACCCATATATGCTAACAAATAATATGTTATTCCTATTTTCATTTATAATCCATATGTCTTTTATTCAATATTTCTATTTGGTAAATAGTTTATTATTATACACCTCCTAAAGAATTATATTTGGATTGCTAGAAGCCCAAGAGTGACTTTGAATAACTAGGGGAGATATATGTTCAGTACACTTGTTATATAACATTGAAACTACAGGTATATTATAATTTATTATATGTTTACCAAACATGTTAACTTGTATCTTTTACTTTAACTTTATCTGTATTTCATTGTGTTTTTCGGTTGATACACCTGATATGATCTTACTTTTGCTTCTTTATTGTACTTGTACACCATTTATATTACTGGTTGTATTTTATATTGTATACTAAACCTCAATAAAAATAATAAAAACAAAATGAATAAAATGATATTGCATTTTTCAAGGTATTTGATTGGGAAAGGCTCAAAAGAATTTATATATTGTGTGAAAATAAATATGTATTCATGCTTTTATATGTATAAATGTATGTATGTGTGCACATACATATTTAAACACATAAATATACACATATATACACACATATGTACAGATACAGCTCTGGCAAAAATTAAGAGCCCACTGCAAAATGATCATTTTCTCTGGTTTTATAGCTATGAGTTTGAGTAAAATGAAAATTTTTGTTTTATTCTATAAACTACTAATAACATTTCTCCAAAATTCCAAATACAATATTGTCATTTAGAGTATTTATTTGCAGAAAATGGCAACTGGTCAAAATAACAAAAAAGATGCAGTGTTTTTAGTCCTCTTTCACATGTCTTTCACATTGCTGTTGAGTGACTTTATGCCACTCTAGGCACAAAAAGTCAAGCAATTTGGCTTTGTTTGAAGTCTTGTGACCTTTCATCTTCCTTTTGATCTCATTCCAGAGGTTTTTGCTCTGCTCTTGAGATTGGGCTGGCCATGCCAGGGTCTTGATCTAGTGGTCCTTCATCCACACCTTGATTGACATGGCTGTGTGGCATGGAGCATTGTCCTGCTGGAAAAAACAATCCTCAGAGTTGGGGAACATTGTCAAAATAGAAGGAAGCAAGTTTTCTTCCAGGATAACCTTGTACATAACTTGAATCTTTTGAATCCTTCACAAAGATGAATCTGCCCGATTCTAACCTTACTGAAGCCAGGCCAGTTTTCAGCTTTGCCCAACACCTGGCTGTCTAATACTTAGACAGAGACCTGGAAAGGCCTACAAGCTGCATTGTCTCGCATCCACTGTGGAAGTTGATGAAGGAATGCTAATGATCTGGTAGTGCTTCAGCAAGGCTGGAATCAGTCAGATTCATAAACATTAAGAAGCAATTTGTATTATATTTTATATTATATTTTATAAACTGGTAGAACATAACAAAATGTGTAATTAGAAACACATTTAGGGGGTAACCAAATTTATACTACACTGTTGATTTAAATTAACAGTCATTTTCTGTTTCAAATCCATAATGCTAAAATTAGTTGTTCGACTATTGAAATAGGTTAAAAAATGTGTTATTAACAATGGTTTTTCATCCATGAAAAAGTTAATATATGAAAAAAATTGTGGACTTTTGTTTTAACAAGCATAACTGAATCAGTTTCACTAATTTGCTTCATTTGAATTCACAAAATTAATTCTTATAATGACTGTATAACAAAGTAAAAAGCATTATATAAATTATGTAACATTCAGTAGCATCCATATCTACCGCTATTTTTGCCTTTTTTTTTAGCTTTTTGTTTAAAGCTCAGGGTGCATAAGTCAGCTCAGAGGCTGTCAATGGTGGTCATTTGCTAGGACCTACAATGTATTTGTTTTCTAAGTTTCAAAACAGAGGGTTATGTGTGTGGAACAGTTACTTTGAATGACTAACACAACAACGAGCACCAGGGACTTTGTAACAATTTTCTTGGTTCTGTACAGATCATAAATGGAAGTGTCTCTAGTGCCTGGTTTCTCAACAGCCGGGCCGTGGCCCAGTACCGGGCCGTGATAGCCCTGCTGGTGGGCCCTGACCTGTCATGCCCCCACTGCACACTCTTACCCCACTGCACACAAGGGGCAGACTGAGACCAATCAAGGCCCCAGGAAAACTGTCTCACACTGACCCAAATGTATTCAAATGTATGCAAATGAACATGGTAGCCTCCCTGCCCTAACCCCAACAGGCCCATCAACCTCCAGAGCCAGGACCCCCAACATTAAGGGCCAAAGAAAGGGCCCCCAACCTCCAGGGCCAGACCTCACACTCCATGGCCCTCACAGCAACAGACCCTCGGCAGGACTCCCACACTCCAGGGCCCCCACTAAACCCACACTGAACTGCTTAGTTACTGATAGGGCAAATCCCTGATGTTTACTCTATATATATAAACTACCGGGCCCTGGACATGTCCAGCTAAAAATTACCGGGCCTTGAGGTCACTTTGGTTGAGAACCACTGGTCTAGTGTACCTTATCCTGATTGTTCCTTGAAATTGCTTTATCTATGTTGTTTAATTATATTATATTTCAGTTAATATCATTAAGTGCAGTGGCCGCTGGTGATTTTCAAGATTAGTGAGACATAAAAACTTCACAAAAAAGCAAGGCCCCTTATAGTTTTGTAGTGTAGTAGCATTTACGCACAGTGGCAGGGCAGCCACTAAATGTTTTGGATCCTCTTACTAAAATAGTGGTAATGCCCCCACCTGCTTTTATATTTTGGACAAACAAATCAAGCCTGCCACTATGTCAAAGGTGAGCAGGACCCTTTTGCTGGCTGTCCAGCAAAATCTTCACAAAAATACTGGATGCTTAAAAGTCTTTAAATAATAACTTAATGTAAAAGGCCTCATATAGCTAAATGGATTACAAATATGAAACAGAAAGATGTAAGGGGCAATCAAGGTGATCAAATCACTTCTGTTTACATGTGTTACTGGCAGCCAAAGAGGTAAAATCATTGATTTGAAAAATATACATTGTGGGTTCAAGTGCGGGGCTGCGGTAGAGTATTTTAGGGGCATTGTGTGACCCCAGTTATTATTGTCCCTAGTCACAGAAAGAGGGCCAGATTACAAGTGGGGTGTTAATGATAGCATAGGTTGTGATAAAAAATATTGCTGGACTGAACCTCATTTTAATTTAAAGATTAGGAGAGGATTGTCAGTATCTGCTTTGCCAATACATATAAATTAAATTAAAAATTAGGGATATAAATCTATAAGATATATTTTCTTTATCTTATCCAAATAAGCACTGCGTGGGGGATGGAGCTAATATTAGAAAGGAAAATCAGGGTCTGTGTTTATCTATATCTCATCGCTTAGCTTATCGATTTCTAAACACTTGGAGTAGCTATAATATAATTAAATAGGTAAAGTTACGTAATGGTGAGGGAAATTTGTAGTAGTTATAATATTCGATTTAGGAGTAGCCTGTTATATACAGTATATTGTACCTCCACCAAAATATATAAATGGGCACTTATGAGCCCATTTATATATTTACAGATACAGTGTACAGATAATTTACCTAACCAAGAATTAGTCTAAGTTGACCCACAAAAATGGAACCATATAGGTTTTATGATGGATATCATTCCGCCATAGGGGTACGGGCCCCATACCCCTCAACAGAAGATAGAGTTCTCAGCTTAGACTTAAAATGGAATGTAAGTATCATTCTAGATTGCAGTTAACCAATACAGTTTTGTGGTTCTTGCTATTAAAATGTGAGACCAAAGTGTACATTAGAAATATCCGCAAATTTTATGAAACCATTGTACAACAATATAGCAGCCTTAGAGACAAGTAATTTCGCAAGAAATATGAAGGTAATCAGTTGCATTAAAAAGGAATAGGGTACAATGAATAACATAATATATACTGTGTGTTATATATAGTCAGCATGTTGACTGAGCAGCAGATAATCTATTGCCCGCAAGGAGGAAAACAGCGTTAACATTGAGTACTGTATTATGGCTCAGTTAAGAGTATAGTTAAAATACCAATATCTCCCCCTATGGGAGCGAACTATTTAAGATACAAAGATCTGCGATGATGCAGCGTTTGAATAGTTAGGCTTTACAGTGTCGCATTCACAGATGTATGTTTAGCTATTGTGCAGTACCTCTAAACATATTCCAATTAGCAGGCACCCGCTTCCCCATAATATCTACAAACAAATTATATACTGCCAAGTCAGGTTTTCCCATAACTCCTTATAACGGTGAGAGGTTGTTTAAAGTACATGAAAACATATGGTACATATATCACAGTTTCAATATATTAGGGAGAGAAGTTTAACTGATAACATGGTTACCTTAATCTCTAATGAAATGTAAAAACAGTAAATTGCAACTTTAAACATTAGACAGGATTAACTAGTAGGGAGCATTGGATCAACTGTTTCCAGTCTTTGGAAGTTAGCCGACACCAGCTCTGATGAAATCGCAAAGGACTCTCTGTAGATACCAAAATCTGCATCGGCGAGGAAAGTGGGTATATTTTCTGTAACAGCCATAGTACTTGTACCAGCAGACTGGACGCAGGCTTCTAAAGTATCTAAAGTCCTCAAGTCTCCATATGTATTGGCTTATTCTCTAATGATAGCGTTCTATCAGTAAGGCTTTTGGATTCTCCACTGCATGTGGGTAGCTAGTAATATCTGCCTCTTGGAGATGAAAGCTCTTACCCTCCTGGGGAAAAGGTTCTATAAGTAGAGTCTGTGAGGCAGTTCGTACTGCTTTAGGTAGAGCTTCAAGGATCCTCTCTGCAAGGGTTATCGAATCGGGAACTGGCTCATTGAGAAAGTCGCCTTGTATGACCACCAGAGCCTCTGTCTTAAGAGGTAAATATGCAACGGTCTGTAGTTGTAGGTCTGCCGAATACCACATGGTCGTAGCTATCCTTGGCATCTTCTCATATCTAGGAGCCTGCCCTAGTCGATTCATAGGTGCCGGTCCTTCCAGGTTTAACTTCTCCGGACCAGGTTGATGCAGAGTCTCAGATGTCTCCATCTGCCTGAAGGAAATCAGTGTCTGTAGCATTGCTGTTTCAAAGTCTTCCACTAGATTAAGTAGCGCTTGCGTAATTTTCCATGTTCCTTTTGACATACAATTGTGTGGCATAGGCCCCACAATCAGAGAGTTCTCTCAACGGCTACCTAAGTTGATCAAAGAGCATAGGTCAGGAGAAAGCTGGCAGAGTATGTTTCTTTATTTTGATAGTGCTGTAGCCGAGTATAAATGTCAAATAAATTGTTAGATTAGCACATATAATGCAAGATAAAATGAGGAGCTCTTCCAGCACACATCCTGCCGCTTTGACCTCAGGCTCCGTCCCCCAAAATTAAAAGTATTTTAAAGTAATTATGTTTATGATTGTTAATGAGGACTATGTTACTACATTTGATATTGCCAACAGTTAAGCATGATTTATCATGCTGGTACAGACACAAACATTATATTAGGTCAGGAACACTGGTCTCTGCATGTCTGGGCATGCCCAAACCTGCAAGTATGTGAACAAAGCTTGTTGTGTTGGTGGCATTCATGTTTGTTAGATGCTAGGAGCTAAAGAGTGTTAGTTTCAAGTGATGGGTAAGTAGATTTTATCCAGATATAGAAATACAGTGTTAGATATTTTACAAATAAACATTGTCATAAACAGAGCTATGGCGTTGTTTCTAATGTGATAAAAGTCATAATTGACCACAGATCAAATAAGTTGCTGTGGATAAGATGTGATGTTACATTATGTAAGTATCATGAAAACAAATTTCTATTGAAATAGTGAAAAAAGTAACAATTGCTGCAATCTCTTGGAATATCTCAAAAACATTATTACAAAATGACTACAAGAAATTCCATTAGAGCACATATCAAAGAAAAATAACTATCCTCTAAAACTTGGAATACAATTTGGTTTTTTTTAGAATGCAAATATTTAATTACAAACACTTTTTTTTTTTGGAAGTAGAATTTTTTGGGGGAAATACAACACAAATTTTTCTTTAGGAAGTACATTTTTTTTTATTTTTTGGAATTACACTTCCAGTATTTGTCAAAACACTGTCAAAAATAGATGCTCGTTCCCATTTTTCTAAAGGACTTATGATGTCACAGCATTAACTTCAGCAGTTTGCCTCCTGGGAACTAGATGATGTTTTGTTTCAATTAAATGTGGAAAATCAGAATCTAAGTATGTCTGGCAAACTTTTCACATTTATCACGTAACATAAAACATGGCGTAACATGTCTAAAGTAAGTATTCTCATTTGCATCATATAGCACTATACAGAGGAATATTGATTTTGAAGTTTTATTCACAGTGTTCATTTTAGCAGCTTTTGTGCCCTTTGCCTTTAGTAACGAGTCTTTCATACTAAGCTTATATATTTATCAAAAGTGACATCATTATAATTTAATTCCTTATAAATTAAAATAAAACTATATTCTACTGCAAAATCATTATTTATTTTGCTTACTTAACTGTAAAAAAAAACCCCCCAAAAAAACAAGCTAACAAAAAAAACTAAACATGCCAATGATTTATGGAACTTAATTCTGTACATATAGGGACAGAGCACACAAAACAGAATTTTCCAGAAACATTGATTTTGATGTTTTAATTACAATTTTATAGTAGCAGGTTTTCTACAGGTTTTAGCATCTGATCTTTTAGAATATAAAGGGCTAAATTTACTAAAACCCCCGGATGGACACAGGCGGACATCTCTGCCTCAGTCCGTCCATCATCGCAGCAAGTAGGCAGCAATATACGCTGCCCGCATTTGTCATTGCACACTTTACCTTGTGTGCAATGCAGCCAACTGCTTGTGTGCAGCCAATCACACATGAGCAGGAGCTGTCAATCTTCTCAGTCGGAGACGTCTGGGGGGATTGAAAAACATCACTTTATAGTTTGCCTATAGGTTAAGAAGCAGCAGTCTGCTTGTGCGAGCCTCTAGCCAAAGGTACCCTGAAGTTACATATGTAACTTCTTAAATAGAGCCCAAAGCCTGTGTAGCATACAACACACTTTAAAACATCAAAATAAATATTCAGTGGTGTAATGTTGTATGATACTAGGTAGAGTAAGTATTTTAGGCAAGTTAATAAAAGTTTTAGTAGAAGCAGCATTTCTACCCTTTTCCCAATAATGAAATAATTAAAATGTTTAATAAATGTTTATTAATTTGTTTTATTATTTATTTAATTCTGTACTCCATACTACACTGTGATTGCTTAGAACAGTGCACAGGCTCATTTACAGGTAATCCTAATAGCTAAATCAAATAGATTAAAGATCTGTAGCTGGTTCAGGTAATTGCTAATATGAAAACTGTGTTTAAATCTCTAAAATCAATATTACTTAGTACATTATTGTATAAAATAAGGCAAACTAAGCACTTTAAACATGTTGAAGCATGTAGTATAGTAAATTACAACATAAAATATATGATATATATTCAGACCACATGCTACAGTGTGTTTTCCTGCTGCTATGAAAACTGTAATTAAAACTCAAAATCAATATTCCTCTGTATAGTGTTCTATGACAAGTTAAAGGGACAGTCAACACCAGAATTTTTGTTGTTTTAAAAGATAGATAATCCCTTAATTACCAATTCCCCAGTTTTGCATAACCAACACAGTTATAATTATACACATTTTACCTCTGTAATTACCTTGTATCTAAGCCTCAGCAGACTGCCCCCTTATTTCAGTTCTTTTGACAGACTTGCATTTTAGCCAATCAGACCTATCTCCATGGTAAATTCACGTGCTTGAGCTCAATGTTATCTATATGAAACACGTGAACTAATGCCCTCTAGTGGTGAAAAACTATCAAAATGCATTTAGATTAGAGGCGGCCTTCAAGGTTTAAGAAATTAGCATATGAACCTCCTAGGTTTAGCCTTCAACTAAGAATACAAAAAGAACAAAGCGCAATTGGTGATAAAAGTAAAATGGAAAGTTGTTTAAAATTGCATGCCCTATTTGAAACATGAAAGTTTTTTTGGGACTTGACTGTCCCTTTAAGCCATGTTGTATGTCACATGATCAATGTTAAAACGTTTGCCTGAGATGCTAATCTGCTGGGGTTGTAAGCCATTTTTCTACTGAATAGGATTTAATTTATTTGATTGTAGCTTTGATGATTTACTGTAAATGAGTCTATGTATTGCTCTAAGCAATCACTGTGTAGTGTGTAGCATATAATTTAGGCTCCAGATAAGCACAATTTTACAGTATAGACAACATATTTTATGTAAGCAATAAAATAATATGTTTATTTATTTAAAATGTTTCATTATTTCATTTATGGGGAAATTAAGTTTAAGTGTAATGTACCTTTAAATAAATATAATCTAAGGATGAAAGACCCCCTGAAAAAGGCAAAGGGTAGAAAAGCTGCTATTTTTACAACTTTAATTAACATGCCTAAAACACTTATTCTGACTTATATCATACAAAATTACAGCAATGAATATATTGATTTGGATGTTTTAAAGTGTGTTGTATGTTACACAGCAACATAAAAACTTGTAGAAAACCTGCTACTATGAAAATTGTAAATGAAACATCACAATTAATTTTTCTGGAAAATTCTGTTTTGTGTACTATGTCCCTTTATTTATATCATTGGCACATTTTTCTTTTTACAGCAAAAGCAAACAAAATAAATAATACATTTGTAGTAGAATATGGTTTTGTTTATAAGGAATTAAATGATAATGATGTCACTTTTAATAAATATAAAAGATTAGTATCAAAGACTGCTGCAAAGGCAAAGGGCAGAAAATCTGCTAAATGAAACAGTAATCTAAAAAAAACAAAATCTACAAAACCAATTAGATTGCTGTAAAAAATAATGTGTCTGAATGCTGCAACATCACAAGTCATTTAGCAAAATGGAAAATCACATCTACATTTTACAGTGTTTTTACACATCTTGGAAGTGTAATGTAAAAAATAAATTATACTAAAAAAAAACCTGTATTGTAAAGTTAGATTTGCCCTAAATTTGCCCTTATTTTCAAACAGGGGTTGATTTATCAACCCCTTCGCCTGCGTACGACTGCAGGTTCTCACAAGAGAAACTGCAGTCCGTATTTATGAAGCAGGAGTCATCAGACCGCTGCTTCCCTAACCTTTTGCTACTTCTTAGGTGGTGAATTTCAATCTCCCCGGTCTCGTCCGACTGGGGAGATTTACAGCACCTGTGCGCACGTGATTGGCTGTGTGTGGGCAGGGGGCGGGATTGCACGTGAGTGGAAAATAACACTTGTGTGCATTGCTAAATTCCGGCAGCGGAATTCAGTCCACCAAAGGCAAGCTGCGGCGTACAGGGTCACATATGTGTGCCCCTGTCCACCGCAGTTTGATAAATCATCCCCATATTAGAGCTGTTATAGATTTATAAAAGAGTCAATAGAGTATCACAGGTATGAAAAATGTGCCAAGTGAAGTAACAAGTTCCACTGTCAATGCTGACAGAATTATTACAAATAAAGTGCCAGATTACAAGTGGTGCCCTATTTTGCACTTTTGATCATGTGGAAAAACCAGCAGAAGTACACTTTTCATGAGCTAGGGTTAGAGCGTGTATTACAAGTTGAAAGGACTTTGGATATCGCGACTGCGTTAACTTCTTCTCCCTATAGACTTCAATGGAGAGTGCAAACTGGAAAAACCTAACACTTATCACACGCATGTTAATGCGACAGGAGTTAAACCTACAGCGCTAACCCAAAGGTATTTAAGAATATTTTACATTCCAATGGTACATAGTAGAAAATGTTCTATTTAGTTTTAAATATATATTTCTATATACAGTATATCTAATATATATATTTTTTAAATATATAAAGATATATATGTTACAAAAAATACAAATGTATATATATATATAAAAATATATACACAACACACAGAAAACCCGGCACTCACCAGCAGATTCACAACAATGTTTAAAAGCAAAACTGGGGAAGTCAGTTACATTTGGCGCCAAAGGATCAAGCCCAGGACGAGGAAAAGGTCTCCCCCTTCCTGGGACCCGAAACCAGCACCCAGTCAATGCATACTTCCAAACAAAACAACTGGGAACCTCCCAGGGTGACACAGGCTTTTGTAACCTCCCCTATGTAAATACAAAACACAGGAATGCACCGCACTCACAGACCAGACTGGGTACACATCCTAAGCCACAGCAAACTCCACAGCCCTGAACACTGACAGATAGCTGCAAAGTTCCCAGCAACCCAGGCAGTTAACCCCAGGGGAGCCTGGGTGACAGGTCAACAGGGAAGCATTACAAACATTATCAACACAACACACAGAAAATCCTTCACTCGCCAGCAGATTCACAGCAATGTTTAAACGCAAAACTGGGGGAAGTCAGTTACATTTGGTGCCAAAGGATCAAGCCCAGGACCACACCAAGGTCTCCCCCTTCCTGGGACCCTAAACCAGCACCCACACAATGCATACTTCCAAACAAACCAACTGGGAACCTCCCAGGTAACACAGGATTTTGTAACCTCACTATGTAAATACAAAACACAGGAATGGACCACACTCACAGACAGGACTAGGTACACATCCTAAGCCACAGCAAACTCCACAGCCCTGAACACTGACAGACAGCTGCAAAGTTCCCAGCAACCCAGGCAGTTAACCCCAGAGCAGCCTGGGTGACAGGTCCGCAGGGAAGCATTACAAACATTATCAACACAACACACAGAAAACCCGGCACTCGCCAGCAGGTCCCAGGAAGGGAGAAACCTTGTCGTGGTCCTGGGCTTGATCCTTTGGCATCAAATGTAACTGACTTCCCCCAGTTTTGCTTTTAAACATTGCTGTGAATCTTTTAAACAAAATTCCAATTTACTTCTATTATTTAATTTGCTTCATTCTTCAGATATATTTTGTTGAAGAAATAGTAATGCACATGGATGAGCTTATCACATGAGGCATCTATGTGCAGCCACCAATCAACAGCCACTTAGCCTATTTAGATATGCTTTTCAACAAAGGATATCAAGTAAATGAAGCAAAACAGATAATAGAGGTACATTGGAAAGTTATTTAAAATTACATGCTCTTTCTAACTCATGAAAGAAAAAAATGTGGGTTTCATGTCCCTTTAAGATGGGGGTGACCAGTGAGGGTGGGGGAAGGAAGAGAGCTGTTTATGAGGGGTCAGGTAGGGATCAGGGGGTGGGAAGTGCCAGGTGGGAGGGTAATCTCTACACTAAAGCTAAAATTAACCTTACAAGCTACCTAATTAACCCCTTTACTGCCGGGAATAACAGAAGTGTGGTGCGCAGCTGCAATTAGTAGCCTAATATATGTCTGCTATTTGTGAACAAAGGGGATCCCAGAGAAGTTTTTATAACAATGTGTGCCATGATTGCACAAGCAGTATGTAAATAATTTTCGGAAGAAACACAAATTTTGTGAAAAAATGTAAAACATTTTTTTATTTGATTGCTTTTGGCGGTGAAATGATGGCATGAAATATACCAAAATGGGCCTAGTTAAATGCCTTGGGTTGTCTACTTAAAAATATATATGGTTTTGATAGGTAAATAAATTAACCTAAGCTCTATTTCTGTTTAATTGGAGTGATAGCAAAAAATGGCTACAAATTCTTTGGTATTTTGGGCAAGTTTTTCTCTGAAAGTCTCAGTAGAGTAGGGATTAAAGTCCATTGCAGTCCTTTTTTTCCTAACACCTGAGACCTCATAGAGCCCTTATAACATTTTCTGCATTTTTTTAATAACAATGTTTATTAGACAACTGCACTTTTAAATGTAATTTTAAATTGTTTTATGCAACTTTTTTGTCTTGCGTCACTGTTAACCAGAGCTGTGAATCCCGACATGCATTAAATTAAATGGCACTCAAGCAAATGTGTTTTCTTTCAACTTGTAAAACACGCACTACTTCCGACGTGCACAAAGAGCCACAAGAAAACCCCTTATCGCCCGCATGCAACAGTTAGCCCACCACTCCTAATCTAGTCCTATATAAGATGTTTAGCACATTAAATCTAGGTTACATAGAAACACCATTAAATAACATAAGATAACAGACACCATGGTGTCAATCACAATCCTTTAGAAAAAGTTATCTAAAGATTTTCTACAGAAAAACCACTAATGAAGTATATAAGGAATTTTGTTGATAAATAATTTTTTCTAAGGAATTCTGATCCACCCAATTTTAGATCAATAAATGTTAGCAGGCTAAGTCACAGGATAAAACTCCCCAAGGAATAGGCAAGCAGATATCACATTCAGACATGCTAGAGCACTACTTGTCCATCAATCTTAAATATTCACATGAACATATCCCAAATCTGTTTCCTAGCAACCACTTTAAACCTTGACCCTTAAAGGGTCAGCCGTCCAGTGTTCTTCAAGGCCTTCACAGCTGCTTAGCGTACCTCAAAGGCCTTCAAATAACTTGAAGGCACTGCCTTTTGCAGCTTACCCTTTTACTCATTTACTAAAGAGCAAAAGGACCCAGCAACATGCTCTCTGTATAATAGTTACAAAATTGTCCATCTCCTTTAGTGAAAAAAGGTCAACTTATTAAGCAGCCAAGGACAAACAACTAAGGCAGAGTATGCCTTAAAAGACAGCTATTTCTTACTTGCTTCAAACCAAACTGACTGGAAAGAAAAAGAAAAACAGCAGAACTAGAGCAGGCACTGACCCAACAACAACGGTGGGTGGGATGGTTGTTGAAAATTGGCCTGGAAAAGGGGGCTAACTTACTGTGAACCTGTCTTTTATCAGCTATAACACCCACCCCTTTTTCTTTATGCCCCAATCTCAAAGCATTTATCTAATTAAGTCCTATTCAGCCCCTAAGCTGCCCATTCTGTCTCTCTTCTCATTTTAATTAACCGTAATCTATTCCCTTTTCTGTCTTTCTCTATGTCCCTTTTGTTGCACCATGTTTTCTCTATAAAAACCATTTTTTTTCTCACTGTTCCTGTTACTATCTTGCAATCTCTACCCCCTTACTCAAATTTTGTTTTTATTTTCCTGTCTTTATCCTACTAAATAACAGATGATTGAGGTTGATATAATTCTTGGGACAGTGAATTCAGGAAATCTGAGAAAACAAAACAAAACAAAAACATTCTTACTGTAAAAGGTAGTTACCCTTATTAATGATAATGTTAGTGCAGTAGATTGAAACATGTCAAATGGGAAGTCCAAACTCATTCACAATACATTATTGAAATCACGGTCTTGAATGATCATTCCAGATTACAAGTTAAATAATGCATGCACTGTCATTTGGACTTGATGTGCATGGAAGCTTGTCCCTGATAAAAAGCTGTTCATGAATGCACAATCTTGTTTAAGGGTCTCTAAGAAAAATACAAACAGCAAAGCAGCGGGTTCACAATTTACAGTTTAAAAAAAGTAAAAATCATGTAAACAAAAAAAAGATAGTATAAGTGTGATGTATAGACGCTCTCAGTTGCCATCTTGTTTACCGTTCATGCCGAAATGGAAACAGGCCTTTAACAAACAATAGAAGTTTGAAAGTTGCAAAGCGACCATATAGCAATAGAAAAACAGTGCACAGTCTGCCCACATTAACAACCTAAAAGATTAATTTTACCAGTGGGACGGATTGGAATGTATTGTAATAGTTAACTATCAGCAAGATTACGAGTTTTCAGCGCTATAGGGAAATTAACGAGCACCACAAAAGCATTGTTAATTCACCTCCCTATAGCGCTGCTATTACAAATTTTTAAAAACCTGGCTTGCGTGGGCGATATGGTGGCGTTGAGCTCCATACCTCACCCAAATACAAGCGGTGATTTGATGTGCTTGTGCACGATTTCCCCATAGACATCAATGGGGAGAGCCGGCAAAAAAAAGCCTAACACCTGCGATCGTGGAAAAAAAAGCTCTGTAACGAAGCCCCATTGAGGTCTATGGGGAAAGAAAAAGTTACGTTTTAACCTAACACCCTAACATAAAAACCAAGTCTAAACACCCATAATCTGCTGCCCAGAACATCGCTGCCACCTAAATTACAGTGATTAACCCCTAATCTTCTGCCTCTAACATTGCCGCCACCTAATTAAAACTATTATCCCCTAATCTGCCGCTCCCGATATCGCCGCCACCTACATTACAGTTATTAATCCCTAATCTGCTGCCCCCAATGTCACCACCACTATACTAAAGTTATTAAACCCTAAACCTCTGGCCTCCCACATCACTAACATTAAAATAAATCTAAATTAAACTTACAATTATTACCTAAATAATTCCTATTTAAGACTAAATACATACTTACCTGTAAAAAACAAAACCTAAGATAGCTACAAAATAAATAATAGTTACATTGTAGCTATCTTAGGTTTTATTATTATTTCACAGGTAAGTTTGTATTTATTTTAACTAGGTAGACTAGTTAGTAAATAGTTATTAATTATTTACAAACTAACTAGCTAAAATAAATACAAATTTACCTGTAAAATAAAACCTAACCTGCCTTACAATAAAACCTAACATTACAATCAAATAAAATAAATTAAATTAATAAAATACAATTATCTACATTACAAAAAAAAAATAAACACTAAATTACACAAAATAAAAAACAAAATTATCAAAAATAAAAACCAATTACTCCTAATCGAATAGCCCTATCAAAATACAAATAAAAACCTAGCCTACACTAAACTACAAATGGCCCTTGAAAGGGCCTTTTGTGGGGCATTGCCCCAAAGAAATCAGCTATTTTACCTGTAAAAAAAATACAAACAACCCCCAACAATAAAACCCACCACCCACACAACCAAACCCCCCAAATAAAATTCTATCTAAATAAACCTAAGCTAACCATTGCCCTGAAAAGGGCATTTGGATGGACAATGCCCTTAAAAGGGCATTTAACTCTTTTACATTGCCCAAACCCTAAGCTAAAAATAAAACCTACCCAATAAACTCTTAAAAAAACCTAACACTAATCCCCGACGATCCACTTTCAGTTTTCGAAGACCGGACATCCATCCTCATCCAGGTGGCAGAAGTCTTCATCCAAGCGGACAGAAGTCCTCATCGAAGCCGGCAGAAGTCTTCATCCAGGCGGCATCTTCTATCTTTATCCATCCTGGGCGGAGCGGGTCCATCTTCAAGACATCCCGCGCGGAGCATCCTCTTATTCCGATGGTCGCTGAAGAATGAAGATTCCCTTTAAGTGACGTCATCCAAGATGGCGTCCCTTACATTCCAATTGGCTGAATTCTATCAGCCAATAGGAATTAAAGGTGAAAAAAACCTATTGGCTGTTGCAATCAGCCAATAGGATTGAGCTTTCATCCTATTGACTGATCCAATCAGCCAATAAGATTGAGCTCGCATTCTATTGGCTATTCCAATCAGCCAATAGAATGCAAGCTCAATCCTATTGGCTGATTGCAACAGCCAATTGGATTTTTTCCCCTTTAATTTCTATTGGCTGATATAATTCTATAAGCCAATCGGAATGTAAAGGACACCATCTTGGATGACGTCACTTAAAGGGAAACTTAATTCTTCAGCGACCATCGGAAGAAGAGGATGCTCTGTGCCAGATGTCTTGAAGATGGACCCGCTCTGCGCCGGATGGGTGAAGATAGAAGATGCCGTCTGGACTCTTTGTTCACAGAAGACGGCAAAGTAATGGCAGCTTGAAAATCATACCATCTACAGGGTCTCTTGAAGATACTTCCTGTCAAGTTAAAGGGACACTGAACCTAATTTTTTTCTTTTGTGATTCAGATAGAGCATGCAATTTTAAGCAACTTTCTAATTTACTCCTTTTATCAATTTTTCTTCGTTCTCTTGCTATCTTTATTTGAAAAAGAAGGCATCTAAGCTTTTTTTTGGTTTAGAACTCTGGACAGCACTTTTTTATTGATGGATGAATTTATCCACCAATCAGCAAGGACAACCCAGGTTATTCACCAAAAATGGGCTGGCATCTAAACTTAAATTCTTGCATTTCAAATAAAGATACAAAGAGAATAAAAAAATTGATAATAGGAGTAAATAAGAAAGTTGCTTAAAATATCATGCTCTTTCTGAATCACAAAAGAAAAAAATTGGGTTCAGTGTCCCTTTAACTACAATTTGTTGGCTTTTGAATGCAACAAAACGAGGCATTTTTCCTCATTATGCTTTTCTTTTTATACTACTGGTAATCGCAAGCAGATTAAAGGGCGCATGATTGTATTTATTTTTTTTCCTTCCTTTTTTTTCCCTCCTAACTAGGATCTGAATAGCAGCCAAAAGATCAGGAAAAAAGAGGTCCTAATGCTGCTTTTTTATGTCCGCTGCTATTACGAGTCTTAAAGGTTTAGGGTCACCGCATACTTCTTTGGCCTTACCGCAAAACAAAGTCTTTTTTCTATGGGACTTCCATAGCGCCGGTATTACGAGTCTGTCCTGGGAGGCCAAAAAGTGAGCGGTACACCCTACCCCGTCAAGAGTCCTAAGGCATTCAAAAGTCAGTAGTTAAGAGTTTTATGGTACAACTCATAATTAAAGTGTTAAAAAGTACACTAACACCCATAAACTACTGATTAACCTCTAAACCGAGGCCCTCCCGCATTGCAAACACTAAAATAAAATTTTTAACCCCTAATCTGCCACTCCAGACACCGCCGCCACCTACATTATATATATGAACCCCTAATCTGCTGCCCCCAACATCGCCGGCACCTACATTATATTTATTAACCCCTAATCTTCCGCCACCAATGTCGCCGCAACCTACCTACACTTATTAACCCCTAATCTGCCGCCCCCAACGTCGCCGCCACTATAATAAAGATATTAACCCTTAAACTGCCGCACTCCCGCCTCGCAACATTAGTTAAATATTATTAACCCCTAATCTGCCGTCCCTAACATTGCCGCCACCTACCTACATTTATTAACCTCTAATCTGCCGCTCCCAACGTCGCCGCCACTATACTAATGTATTAACCCCTAAACCTAAGTCTAAGCCTAACCCTAACACCCCCTAACTTAAATATAATTACAATAAATCTAAATAAAATTACTATAATTAGCTAAATTATTCATATTTAAAACTAAATACTTACATATAAAATAAACCCTAAGATAGCTACAATATAACTAATAGTTACATTGTAGCTAGCTTAGGGTTTATTTTAATTTTACAGGCAAGTTTGTATTTATTTTAACTAGGTAGAATAGTTATTAAATAGTTATTAACTATTTAATAACTACCTAGCTAAAATAAATACAAAAGTACCTGTAAAATAAAACCTAACCTAAGTTAAAATAACACCTAACACTACACTATAATTAAATAAATTTACTAAATTAAAAACAATTAAATAAATTAAATTAAATTAGCTAAAGTACAAACCCCCCCCACTAAATTACAGAAAATAATAAACAAATTACAAGATATGTAAACTAATTACACCTAATCTAAGAGCACTATCAAAATAAAAAAAGCCCCCCCAAAATAAAAAAAACCCCTAGCCTAAACTAAACTACCAATAGCCCTTAAAAGGGCCTTTTGCAGGGCATTGCCCCAAAGTAATCAGCTCTTTTACCTGTAAAAAAAAATACAAACAACCCCCCCAACAGTAAAACCCACCACCCACGCAACCAACCCCCCAAATAAAATACTATCTAAAAAACCTAAGCTCCCCATTGCCCTGAAAAGGGCATTTGGATGGGCATTGACCTTAAAAGGGCAGTTAGCTCTTTTGCGGCCCAAAGTCCCTAACCTAAAAATAAAACCCACCCAATACACCCTTAAAAAAACCTATTACTAACCCCCTGAAGATCGACTTACTGTTCTGAAGATCCGACATCCATCCCCAAGGAAGCGGCAGAAGTCTTCATCCAACCGGGTCGAAGTCCTCAATAAAGCCGGGAGAAGTCTTCATCCAAGCCTGGCGAAGTGGTCCTCCAGACGGGCAGAAGTTTTCATCCAGACGGCATCTTCTATCTTCATCCATCCGACGCGGAGCGGCTCCATCTTCAAGACATCCGACATGGAGCATCCTCTTCATCTGATGAAGAAGATGCTCCATGTCGGATGTCTTGTATTTTTTATACAGGTAAAAGAGCTGATTTCTTTGGGGCAATACCCCACAAAAGGCCCTTTTATTGTTTAGTGTAGGCTAGGTTTTATTTATTTGAGGGGGGGGGACTTTTTTATTTTGATAGGGCTATTAGATTAGGAGTAATTTGTTTTTATTTTTGATATTTTGTTTTTTATTTTGTGTAATTTAGTGTTTACTTTTTTGTAATGTAGATAATTGTATTTTAATTAATTTAATTTATTTAGTTTGATTGTAATGTTAGGTTTTAGTGTAAGGCAGGTAAGGTTTTATTTTACAGGTACATTTGTATTTATTTTAGCTAGGTAGTTAGTAAATAGTTAATAACTATTTATTAACTAGTCTACCTAGTTAAAATAAATACAAACTTACCTGTTGTGAATTAAAAATAAAACCTAAGATAGCTACAATGTAACTATTAGTTATTTTTAAGCTAGCTTAGATTTTATTTTATAGTTAAGTATGTATTTAGTTTTTAATAGGTTATTTAGGTAATAATTGTAAGTTTAATTTAGATTTATTTAAATTATATTTAAGTTAGGGGGTGTTAGAATTAGACTTAGGCTTAGGGTTACGTTAGGGTTAGGGTTAGGTTTAGAGGTTAATATTTTTATGTAGTGATGTGGGAGGCCAGAGGTTTAGGTCTTAATAGTTTATTGTAGTATATTTAGTTTGTGGGGGGCTTGCAGTTTAATGTTTAATAGGTTTATTATTGTGGCGGTGTGGGCGGATGGCAGATTAGGGGTTAATAATCTTTAAATAGTGTTTGCGATGCGGGAGGGTGGCGGTTTAGGGGTTAATAGGTTTATTATAGTGACGACGATGTTGGGGAGCGGCAGATTAGGGGTTAATAAATTTATTATAGTTGAAATATAAAGTGACCGCACCACCCAATATTATACACTCTCTATTATGCTCAGGCATGGGATAAAGTCCGGTCCTAGACTAAATAATAATAAAATAGCCAAAGATTCCAGCCACTGGGTCTTAGTAAAAAAAGAATTTTAATTCTTCAACAAAGGATACAATGCAGTGTAATCTTTCACACTATGCAATAATAACATAGATAGGAGAAATGTTCGATGCAAGTTCATTCAAGTCCACACAAATGGATGGGGTATGTGTGGATTTGAATGAACTTGCATCGAACACTTCTTCTATCTATGTTAGTATTGCATAGTGTGAAAGATTACACTGCATTGTATCCTTTGTTGAAAAATTAAAATTCTTTTTTTACTAAGACTCAGTGGCTGGGATCTTTGGATATTTTTTTTAATTTATTATAGTGTTTGCGATGCGGAAGGGCCTCGGTTTAGGGGTTAATAGGTAGTTTATGGGTGTTAGTGTACTTTTTAACAGTTTATTTATGAGTTTTATGCTACAGCTTTGTAGCGTAAAACTCATAACTACTGACTTTAGATGGCGGTACAGATCTTGTAATTTTAGGCTGTACCGCTCACTTTTTGGCCTCACAGCAAAACTCGTAATACCGGCGCTATGGGAGTCCCATTGAAGAAGGACTTTTTTAAAAGTGTGGTACTGACGTTGCGTGACGGCCAAAAAGGTGTGCGGTACACCTATTCTGACAAGACTTGTAATAGCGGTGTCGTGAGTGAGCTTGTCTCAGGTGCAGTAATAAAGAGGTCCAGACCAGATATTTATCAAACAAGGGCTCACCTCAGGAGAGGTAATCTTTATTACACTGTTGCAACAGTGTCCCAGAATAAAAAACAGCAACGCAAGACTAACACATTTTCATATACATGCATTTTTATACTATTACAGTAACTTACAAAGCAGAGAGCTAATTGGCTGATAATGATTGGTCAATAAATCTCACATGATTAGTGGTTACTAGGAAAGGAAGAAAAAAAACAAACAGGTCCTCTATGTTAAAATATGGGAGATATGTTTTCTTGGAATGTGACCAGAGGCTAGCTGGCTAATTGGATTCAGAAGTTGATACTGTACAGAGAAGCCTTGGATTTTACCTTGAGTTTCAGATATTTAAAAAAACAACGTATGGGAGAAGCCATAACTTTAAGATGTACTGATATATACTTTTTAGGCTAAAAGTAAGTTGTTAAAGATACATCACTTATTAGGTCAGGAGTGAATTGCTGGAAAATACAGAAGTAATATATCTGCATTTTCAGAGAAGAGTTCAGTAAAAGAAAAGGAAAAGTTTGGTTAAACATATAAAATAATGAAAATAGAATAAGCAGCTCATAACATTCCCCCCTTTGATCGCAAACGTCAAAGTGCTGCGATCACAAAAACTCAATGTGACTCATGGCGGTTTGACAATTACAATCACAATGCTATTAGTACATGGGTGCTCGCGTCCAAGATGGTTCACAGGACTACAAGAGGGTAAGCAAAAACAAGGTAGGAGTGAAGTTATTAGGTAGTAGGCAATTCCGCTATTACCGGACGCTAGTCGCCATCGGGTGGAGTAGACAACTACCTAAACATTCCTATGCTGTAAATGTGTGTGTGGCATGACATATGTGTGTGGCATGACATAGTGCAGAAACATCCCCTCCCAGATTTATTAACAACAATTAACAATCCCCATCATTCTTGCAGAGTTGATGGCGAATAGTGGGTTGTCAGATAGTATCATGGCATGTTTGGGAGGTGAAGGAATTCTGCACCTGTGAAAGAAATATAGAGAGTGTAAGTATAAGGTAATGCAATTTGAAAGCAAAATCAAACAATACAGAAAGACAATGAAGAAATAGAAACCACCAGGGAGGGAAAAAGGAGTGGGTTATGGGTATACAGGCTACGATCAGGGTGGCCATCAAGGTAGATGATGGTCCATGGTCTCTCCATGGCCAGTTTCCCAATGTAGGAAAGTTCTAGACGATCCTAGGGACGTAGTGCATCCTGCATAGGGATAAGACAGGGAATTTTAGGGCACAGCTGGTGGGTAGGCAATAACATTGTAAGAGGTAGGTGAACTCAGAAGAAATCAGGGTCAAGAGAGATCTCAACATGGTGGGGAGATTCAAAACGGATAGAGAGAAACAAGTATTTGGGAGAAGAATGGGACACAGAGAAAACACTCTTGCATGTAGAAATTAAACCAGGTACACATTGTATACAGCAACACATCAGTATAAGGCATACTATAATAACAATGCCATACAGAAAAAGGGAGTGTAACCATCCCAAATTAGGTAGCCAATCAAAGAGATGGTTAAAAATACCTCCAAGGCCAAATTTGTCATCAATCACATCTTGGACATCCTGGGATAGGGACCTAATAACTGTGAGATGGTGACTCAAATTAAGTGATTGATCAGTAACATAGGTACAACATTCTTTTCTCACAAGATTACACCCCCTCCCCTCCTTGGGAAGCCAGGAGGTAATCAAGGGCCATCCTATTCTGCAATGCTAGTTGTCTAAGCTGCTTCAACTCTTGGGCCACACTCTGAACAACTCCTGCACTCTCAATCATGAAGGTCTGTAGTGTCACAGATAACATGATGATGTCCTGATGATTCAGGTAGACACCAACGGCCGGGAGGATAGCTCGACCAGTTGAATCTCCAGCATACTGTTGGACAAGGGGGGGCAGCAAGCTTCCAGATTCATGTTTATTGTGAATTGGGCCCAAAGGCAGCGTGGGGACAACACAGATGGCTGGGGTTACCACACCCAGGAAGCAGATGGCTGTAGAGTTACCAGGGAGGACTGACACCGCTGTCTGTCCACATATCAATACAACCCAGGGGGTGGTCTGCTGAGGAAAGATTGTACAAGGGATAGGGAAACAAAAGTACAATTGGGGCCCTGGAGGAAACAAACAAAATGCAGTGAGATTATGATTCACAGTCAGGATCATTCCAGAGAAATTTACCAGCTGGAAATGAGTGTCATTACTGGAGATTACATACTCACATAGGGAGGCACCCAACTGCACCATACCTTGGCCAATTTCCATGCAGATAGTACCATATGAGGTGCCTCCCAAAGAGATAAAATTACCTGATAGGTTGAACAATGGTGTACCTGGAGGAATTAAAGTAGACAAATCAAAGGTAAACAAATCGACATTAATACCCATAAGAGGAATGCCCCCCTTATGATGAGTGGGAATGTGAGCACAAATATAACAATTGCCCACTGTGCGATTGGCTATAGTTTTGAGTAGGACAACATGTGAGTTTAGTCCCTATTCACCTAAAGAATAGTTCGCTGTGGACAATTGGGCATTAGGTAAATTATCATTATGGGGAAAGAATCATGGGGGTAAATAGGGGTTGTGGCAGAGGTAGTTACAGGGGAACGTCAAGCAAGAAGGGGTGACTTTCGTTTCTCAGCTACCCACTTCATAATTTTCAAACCACATTCACTAGTGGGGCTATGCAAATAGACTGCATAACAAACCCTTAGGACCTTTAATACAAACTTTGAGTATAATTACTTGTTGAGGGCAGCTAGTAGTAGGAGGAAAAACTGCCACAGATACAAGGTTACCAGAACAAGAGTATTTAGTAATGGGGTTAGGACAAACACACTGACCAGAAGACACATATTGGGAAATAGAGTAAGAGAGCATGGTCAAAAGTGTGACACAAAACAAAGGAGACATATTGAGGGATGTTACTCAAGATATCAGCAGAGGAGTGAGACAATGAAAATAAGAGAAAGACAGATCTTTCAGTTTCACTCATTCAGCTAGTGAGATTTCACTATTTCTGGTTAGTCTGAGTTTCAAACCCAGAAGGGTCTGAATTAACCAATCATTGTCAGGGGTCTTGGTTACCCCTTCTTCAGAGGCCTTGGTTGCCCCAGCTTCTTCTTTCTTTGGCTTGTTGCAGGCTGCTTCTTTTTCTGGGCTGTATCTTTTACACATAGAGTAGTGGATCCAAGAGTCGACCTTGGCAACTTTAATAGTTGTTGGAGTAGTAAGCAAAAACCAGTAAGGACCTTTCCAGAGAGGCTGCAGTGGCTTTTTTTGATAGGTCTTGACTAAAATGAAGTCACGTGACTGGAAGGGATGTGCAGTCATGTCCAATGGCAAAGACTGAGAGCGAGAGACATGTCTGTGGAGAGAATGTCTGCAGTTGGAAAAGATAAGCAGTTAGTTATACATCACCTACTGCAAGGTCAGGCAGGTGTAAGGTGTTGGCACTATACAAAGGAGGTGGCCTACCAAACAATAGTTCATATGGTGAGAGCTTGAAGGTCCCCCTATGGTTTGTGTGAGTCCCAAACAGTGCTAGGGGCAAAGCATCTACCCATTTAAGGCTTACTTGAGAACAAATTTTTGCAAAAGTCTGTTTTAGGGTCTGGTTCTTTCTTTCCACTTGGCCTGAGCTTTTCTGGATGCCAAGGGGTATGGAGATGCCAAGGAAAGCCTAAGGCTAATGTCAGTTGCTGAATAATATTACTTGTGAAATGTGTTCCTCTGTTAGATTCAATTACTCTGGGAGGCCAAACCTGGGTATGAGTTCTTTTAGCATTCACTTGGCAACTTCTTGGACTTTCACAGTTCTTGTAGGAAAGGCCTCGACCCATCCAGTAAGTTGGTCCACTATCACAAGTAAATGTTTGAAACCCCTACAGGGAGGTATGTCAGAAAAGTCAATTAGTAAACGTTCAAAAGGTTGAAAATGGTGGGCCTTTAGGTTCCCCCCTTGGATTGAATTGAGCACGTCTCACAATTCAATACAACTCATTTTGCAGCTTGATGGGGGGGGGGCAAACCACTGTCTGTTAAGGGTTTCAGCAAGTTGTGTGGTACCTCAGTGTGTTTCGTTATGCAGAAAGGATAGCATAACAGAGAGGTGTGGTTGAGGTAGAGCAGGGCATCCATCTGGAGTGGACCAGATACCAAAAGAGTCACAGGTAAGACCAAGAATAGTCCAGAGGTGAACAGTTTGTTCAGGAAGAGAAGTGTAAAGAGAGACAATGTAGTGTAAATGGCAGAGAAGCTGCATGCTAAGCAATTTGATCAGCATAACTATTACAAAGTGAAATTGGTTCCTGTGAGTGGGTGGGTGTGTGCTTTGCAATGCATGACAGAGATGGAAGTGGGTAAATGGATTGAGTCAAGGAATGCAGAAACTTGTGGTGCATTGACAATTTGGGTACCAGCAGAAGTTAGAAAAACCCTTAATTTCCATAATTGACCAGTGGCATGTACAATCCCAAAGGCATATTTACTATAAGTGTAAATGTTTACTGACCTCCCTGTCATTTGAGAGCTGACAAGCAAGTGTGAGTGCATGTAGCTCAGCCGCTTGGGCACTGTAGTGAGATGGGAGGGGCTCGGCCTCTATAACAGAATCTGTCATGACTACACCAGAAACATTCACCATCCTCAAACTTCCATCACAGAACAGTGTCCAATCCAGGCTAGGTAGATGCACATCAGAGAGGTCATCCCTTGGTTTGGAGGAAAAGAGAGATACAGATAAACAGTCATAGTGTGGGGTACTATCATCAGGCAGAGGTAACAAAGTTGCTGGGTTGAGAGAGGTACAGTGGATGATAGTGATATTAGAAGGTACAAGAAGCAATGTCTCATACCTAGTGAGACGTTGGTTTTAAAAAAATGTTGTGTATTTGTCTGATTGAGTAAGAGATGTACTGCGTGTGGCACATAAATGTGTAAAGGATGTTCCTACAAGCTTCTTTCCTCTATTTTGGCATTTGAAATAGCTGATTTAGTCTGTGGTATACCCACCTATAGTAAAAGTTTTATACTGGAGTCTCATCTATCAATCAGCCTAAGTAAACAAGCCAGTAATAAGAAACCACACTCACAGGGGTGCAGGATAGTTAAAGGGACAGTTTACCCAAATTAAGAATAATTTTTAATTGAAACTGCTTGACATAGTTAAATATACTAGTGCTGAGCATACAATAAACCTTATTTTCTTTCTCTGTAAATATTTTTTTTGAAATCTCAGATTTTATATCAGTTTGCCTATACCCCTTTAAATATTTTTTTTTCTGCCTTCTGTGCGTAGCACTTGCTCCACTCCCTGACTCGGTGTTGAGCAGTGAGCAGTTTTTTTTTAGAGCTTGAATACATTCAGGTCAGTGATATCTCTCAGTTTGCAACTTATTTGAAGAGAAAAAGAAAACGTTTGCAACATACAATTCCACTCCTGTATTAGAACAGACTTTTACACAGACCTGTATGTATTCAACTCAGAAGTCAAATCCACATCGGCATGAAGCCTCAATCAGCTGGAAAGCAAATGTAACTCTTTTTTTTCCCCCACTGCTAGTCTCACAGATTTTATATTATATATATATATATATATATATACAAGGAAAGGTCTGTACAAGGTGATTATGTAAGCAAACTATTGTAAAACAAACTAAAGTAAAAATATAGAAAATCATCCTGGTCTTATGCAATTATTATGCTCCCAGAGACAGGACCAATAAACACAGCAGATTTGCATAATCAACAAATGCAAGATAACAAGACAATACAATAGCATTTAGTCTGAATTTCAAATGAGTAGTAGATTCTTTTCTAACACATTTCTAAGTTATGTATATTTCCACTCCCCCTGTACTATGTGATAGCAATCAGCCAATCACAAATGCATATACGTATAGTCTGAGTTCTTGCACATGCTCAGTAGGAGCTGGTGACTCAAAAAAAAATGTAAATATAAAAGACTGTGCACATTATTTTTAATGGAAGTAAATTGGAAAGTTGTTTAAAATTACATGCTGTATCTAAATCATGAAAATTTTATAAAACCTGAGTGTAAAGTGTGGGGAGTGATATTTAAATTTATTTTGTTAGCTGCCGATTGTGTGTGCACATTGGAGGTTTACTGTCTTTAGCATATCATTTACTAAAGCACTTTGATTGGCCATGGGGCGGGGTAATAGAGCATTGTAGCACTGCCCTTTTATCAGGGCATTCCAGGGACATTTAGCTGAACTGCAAAGAAGAAGATAAAAAATGTAAAAAAAATAATATATTTTACAAACTACTACATTTTATGTATTATCTCCTTTACTTGTTAATCCAGTGTTATTACTGCTCATGAACTCCCATGAGTGAACTGGTCCTTTAAGTAATAAAATGACAATTTTCCATTGCTCTGTCTAAGCACTGAGCTCCGATTTTACAGACAAATATAACACAATGAGATATTCTTATTATCTAAAATTCAACCTATTGCAATCAACTGTGTTTTGAAAGCATAAAACCAGCTACTTCATATATATACAAATAAACTTGCAAATGCAATTTCTCCTATATTTTATACTATGCAGCAATATAAATAACAAGTAATTGAAAATACATTAATATAAAAACAATTTTACAGTGTACTGTCCCCATAAGGGCTGACCATTTATCATGTATATTACATATTCAACCTTATTGTCTTATTTACCATTAAAACTCCACCTCCCCACTGCATCACAACCTGCATATACTTAAATATTTATTGCAAAAGAAACAGACCCAAATACATACATCTAATGACACACAGTCCATAATATAGCAAAGAAGCAGAACTCCAATGGCAAACAAGACATGTTTTTTTTTTTTAATCTTTTCTTGCAAATACAACATACTAGTGTCAAATTTCTTAGCTAAGAATTCCTGACACACACACACAGCTCCAGCCTGCATCAAACATCAAGGCCAGCTTTCTTTTGCAGCGATTGTACACAAAATTCATATCAACTCACATACCTCAAATATTTCACTCCCAGCATTTATTCTAAAGCAATGTTAACATACATGAAACTTTTAGTAATACAGAAAACACATTTTCATTTGGGTTTTGACGTCCACAACCCTACTATTCTCAAAAAGATAATAGTAGTCCAGCTGGTCAGGGCATATATCAACCAGAAGATTGCGGAGGGCAATTAATTTAGGGAGCTCAAAGGACCCAAATCTCGGCCACCTTAATTCAGGATCAAGGCTGAGAGTATAGGAAACTCAGAGCTCTGTGCACAAAGTATAAATTCTATTTTTTTTATAACCAAGCAGTACTGAGTTTTCCCTAATTTGCATATACTTTAACAATGGGAGAGTCTTTGTCTACTTTAGACAACCGGGATCCCATTATTATATCCCTGTTCCTTAAAGTGAATGTAAATTTTGATGACAAAGTGCCCAGTCTACAAAAATTAGACCAAAAACAGGGGCACTTTAACTCCTCAAAATCCACACCTCACTTTAATCCCTAATCAAGTCCCTGCAGTTACCGGACGGACACTTCCTCAACGTCCCTGCCTAGCGGGAGAGATTAGCACTATAGTCCAGTGTTTTTCAACCAGTGTGCCGTGGCACACTAGTGTGCCGTGAGAGATCCTCAGGTGTGCCACGGCAGACTGACAACAGTGTGACATATTTTTTAAACTTTGCTTGTTTTTACTCCCAGTGCAGGGGTAGTTTGCAGGAGGCATGGCATAACAGCACAATACATACAGTATGTGTGTGTTTGTGTGTATGTGTATATATATATGCTGTATTAGGCTACAATGTGTGATTTTTTTAAAATTTTGGGATGTTGGTGTGCCACAGGATTTTTTAATGTAAAAAAGTGTGCCACGGCAAAAAAAGGTTAAAAATCACTATAGTCAATCAAGTCCCTGCAGTTACTGGACGGACACTACCTCAACGTCCCTGCTTAGCGGGAGAGATTAGCACTATAGTCTCAAGTCACAATATGTCTTGGATCACTATTTCTGCCTCTGCAAAATCCCTACCACCTGAAACTTTATTTTATAGTGGGCTGGCACCCTAATGGTGTTTAACCGCCAGACAGATGTCCCACTGAATTTAATAGTGATCCAGTATATAAAACAAAAACAGGGTAAAAGACCCACAACATATATTACACGTACATGAACACAAAAGACAAGAAGACACTCACAGACTGGTCCAAGGGGTAGATTGTGTCCGTTGTTTGTGGTCTGTTCCTCAGGACGTACTCCCTTATCACCCCCTGGGACTCCCTGGCCAACAAGACAAAACCTCCCACAGGTAAGCTATAGACCTGAATCAGATGGGTGCGCACAGATGTTGGTTCCCAGCCAGGGAGACACGGAAGGTCGACCTGAAGCATGTCCCACCAGAGTCGCCAAGTTACTGTCATGAGTGAGCTCGTCTCAGGTGCAGTAATAAAGAGGTCCAGACCAGATATTTATCAAACAAGGGCTCACCTCAGGAGAGTTAATCTTTATTACACTGTTGCAACAGTGTCCCAGAACAAAAAAACAGCAACGCAAGACTAACACATTTTCATATACATGCATTTTTATACTATTACAGTAACTTACAAAGCAGAGAGCTAATTGGCTGATAATGATTGGCCAATAAATCTCACATGATTAGTGGTTACTAGGAAAGGAAGAAAAAAAAAACAGGTCCTCTATGTTAAAATATGGGAGATATGTTTTCTTGGAATGTGACCAGAGGCTAGCTGGCTAATTGGATTCAGAAGTTGACACTGTACAGAGAAGCCTTGGATTTTACCTTGAGTTTCAGATATTTAAAAAAACAACGTATGGGAGAAGCCATAACTTTAAGATGTACTGATATATACTTTTTAGGCTAAAAGTAAGTTGTTAAAGATACATCACTTATTAGGTCAGGAGTGAATTGCTGGAAAATACAGAAGTAATATATCTGCAGTTTCAGAGAAGAGTTCAGTAAAAGAAAAGGACAAGCTTGGTTAAACATATAAAATAATGAAAATAGAATAAGCAGCTCATAACAGCGGCGTTAGGGAAAAAGCATCGTTATGAAGCATAACGATGCTTTTTCACTCATAACGCAAAACTCGTAATCTAGCTGTATGAAAGCCATGAATAACTGATCTCCTGTAAAAACACAATTTTAATAATGCTTGTGCTGTTTGTGACAAACACAACAGTGTGTGTAAGATAGATATTGAAAATAATATACAGCAAAATGGTGTCCTGAAGTGAGTTTTCCTGCAGATCCCTTTAGGTATACATGATATCATGTAGAAAATCACATCTACATATTTATATGTCCCTATACATATGTAAATGTGTAGCCTGGGATAAATGGATGAATGGAGCTTTAATGAATTGATACCATGTAATTTAACAAACCTCTAAAATGCCTCCAGTGGCTATTTCAGAGTGTTTAACATAGGTGCAAGTACATAGTCTGTTTAGAAATAGCCAAACAATATTCTAAAAGTTGTTTAAAAACCTCAAAAAGCTGTGGAAAACTAAGCTGAAAATGTATTATGAACACCAAGCTGTTTTCAGTTCCATAGGTAAAATAGGGCTTTTTTTGAGGTTCTGGAAACCCATTTGTGAGTGCGAGAATCAGCCGAAAACGCTCTATTGTAATTGTGCCATACCGAAAAAGAGCCGAAAGCGCCGCTCCTGATTGTGATTGAGGTCATTATGTATAGGACACAGGTGAGGTTTACAACTTACTAACACTGCCTTCACTAAACCATTAAAGTCTCTAAATGGAGCTGCTCTAAAAGAGATTAGCGAAAATTCTAAAATGCTTTGAGTAAAAGTTGTTACTGGTTTTCATTGGCATATGCAAATATGCTGTAAGTACCCATGCACCAGTATTCAAACACAACACCTTCTCAGAGAGTCAACAGTAGCTTGTATAACAAAAAACAGAATTTATGTTTACCTGATAAATTACTTTCTCCAACGGTGTGTCCGGTCCACGGCGTCATCCTTACTTGTGGGATATTCTCTTCCCCAACAGGAAATGGCAAAGAGCCCAGCAAAGCTGGTCACATGATCCCTCCTAGGCTCCGCCTACCCCAGTCATTCGACCGACGTTAAGGAGGAATATTTGCATAGGAGAAACCATATGATACCGTGGTGACTGTAGTTAAAGAAAATAAATTATCAGACCTGATTAAAAAACCAGGGCGGGCCGTGGACCGGACACACCGTTGGAGAAAGTAATTTATCAGGTAAACATAAATTCTGTTTTCTCCAACATAGGTGTGTCCGGTCCACGGCGTCATCCTTACTTGTGGGAACCAATACCAAAGCTTTAGGACACGGATGAAGGGAGGGAGCAAATCAGGTCACCTAAATGGAAGGCACCACGGCTTGCAAAACCTTTCTCCCAAAAATAGCCTCAGAAGAAGCAAAAGTATCAAACTTGTAAAATTTGGTAAAAGTGTGCAGTGAAGACCAAGTCGCTGCCCTACATATCTGATCAACAGAAGCCTCGTTCTTGAAGGCCCATGTGGAAGCCACAGCCCTAGTGGAATGAGCTGTGATTCTTTCAGGAGGCTGCCGTCCGGCAGTCACATAAGCCAATCTGATGATGCTTTTAATCCAAAAAGAGAGAGAGGTAGAAGTTGCTTTTTGACCTCTCCTTTTACCAGAATAAACAACAAACAAGGAAGATGTTTGTCTAAAATCCTTTGTAGCATCTAAATAGAATTTTAGAGCGCGAACAACATCCAAATTGTGCAACAAACGTTCCTTCTTCGAAACTGGTTTCGGACACAAAGAAGGCACGACTATCTCCTGGTTAATGTTTTTGTTAGAAACAACTTTTGGAAGAAAACCAGGTTTAGTACGTAAAACCACCTTATCTGCATGGAACACCAGATAAGGAGGAGAACACTGCAGAGCAGATAATTCTGAAACTCTTCTAGCAGAAGAAATTGCAACCAAAAACAAAACTTTCCAAGATAATAACTTAATATCAACGGAATGTAAGGGTTCAAACGGAACCCCCTGAAGAACTGAAAGAACTAAGTTGAGACTCCAAGGAGGAGTCAAAGGTTTGTAAACAGGCTTGATACTAACCAGAGCCTGAACAAAGGCTTGAACATCTGGCACAGCTGCCAGCTTTTTGTGAAGTAACACAGACAAGGCAGAAATCTGTCCCTTCAAGGAACTTGCAGATAATCCTTTCTCCAATCCTTCTTGAAGAAAGGATAGAATCTTAGGAATCTTTACCTTAAAATAAAAAAAAAACACTAAAAAACTCTAAGCCATCTCCGTGGAGATGTTGCCTGTACAACGGCAAAGAGAATGACTGGGGTAGGCGGAGCCTAGGAGGGATCATGTGACCAGCTTTGCTGGGCTCTTTGCCATTTCCTGTTGGGGAAGAGAATATCCCACAAGTAAGGATGACGCCGTGGACCGGACACACCTATGTTGGAGAAATTAAGTCTTAACTGATGGAATGCATACTACTGCCAGCTCTCTGAGCAGGCACAGCATTAGAATATTGGTGCATGGGCCCACACAGCAAATGTACAAGTATTTACTTGCCTAAAAATATTAATAATCTATATAGGCATAAAAAACATAAAGATTATGCTAAAAAATCTGAGTGGTTGAAATTATTTACATTATGGGGAGTATTTAAAATGGTGGAACAGACTTTTTATGATGAAGAAGTAAAGATCAATTTTGAGTTTCAACTTAATAATTTACAATTCTACAACAAATAAATTGTAACATGAGTTTTTAAGTAGTTTGATTTGCTCTTTTGTATGTTTTTTCTTAATGTTTATATATAATATTCAAGGAATAAGATATCTTAATTTATTTAGCTGAAAACAACACAAATGTTAATACAGGTGGCCCTTGGTTTACAACGGTTCAATTTGCACCGTATCAGAATAACAACCTTTTTTTTCAGTCATGTGACTGCTATTGAAAAGCATTGAGAAGCAGTGCATTGATTAAAATAGCTAGTAGGTGGAGCTGTCCGCTTGTGTTGCAGCAAAGATATGCAAGCCAAGCAAGCTGAGGTTAATCAGTTTAACCAGACCCGAGCTATCGAGCAGCTTGCAAAGGAACAAAATCTTCCTGTCTATAAATCAGTCCAGATTGGAATGCATAGAAAGAACTGTTTGCAGAAAAATGCAAGTAAAGTTTGTGTTGTGTGATTATTTTATTAGGTTTATAATGCTGTTTAGCAAATGTTTTTGTTCATTTAACTTAGTTTAATTATATATTCTCTATAATGCTGTTTAGCATTTAAAGTCTTCATTTCAAAGCTTTAAAAATAATGTATTAGGTGTTACTTATGACAATTCTGAGAGGGGCCTGGAACCTAACTCCCTCACTTCCCATTGACTTACATTATAAACTGGGTTTCAATTTACAACGGTTTCGATTTACAACCATTCCTTCTGGAACCTAACCCCGTCGTAAACGGAGGGCTACATGTATTTGGAATAATTGATGGCAGTTGGCAAAAGGTCTGTTTTCCATATACAAATCTCAGTGCTTTGTGTTTCTCTGTATTTAAGCATGACTATCCCACACTTCAGGAGAGAGGTGAAGAGAAACTAAGAAGAAACAAATTGGGAGTCTGTTAGTTACTCTCTGCAACATTATCTCAATTAGATATGTCAAACTAAATTAATGTTGAATATCACATTGCCATTATTTTACTCTACAAAACAGCAAAGGTTTATTACCATTTCACATGTTTAAACAAACAAATTAGTAAATCAAAATGTATTATGGATGTACAGTATTGCAAACATAGTATAAGTTTGATTGTATTATTATTATTATAAAGGCAGAACGCTTCATATTTTACTTAACATCTGTATTGTTCTTTTCTTAGCAGCAAAGAAAAAAATAGAATTTACTAGCCAATCAGAGATAAGATAAATCAAAATATAACCAACCCTCTTTATTGATATCTAAATGTTAAAGCACTTAAAAGTGATGAAGCATATCTGTAAAAATCTGACTAGAAAATGTCCCTTGAACATCTCTAAGTAAAAAATATATTTTACCACAAAATGTCCTCAGTACTAGCCACTAGACTTGTGCAGCTAAGAGGTTTCAGTTTTTTAAACAAATGTTTGTGGGAAATTTGTTTCCCCAACTATTCGGTGGCTGCACTATTCGGTATTCGTTTTGTTTAAAACTTTTAGTTAAACATTTACATTCATTTTTGTTAAAAACAAATGTAAATATTCACAGCTACAGGTGAAAAGTTAACCTGTAGCTAGAATACTTACACTTGCAATCAAAATTATTCAACTACCATTGTAAATCAGATTTATTGTAAAAAATTACAGACTTTCAGCTGTTTGCAACAAATCAAACAAAAGCAATTGAAATAGCTCAACACATTGAATGCTTCAAGTGGTTTCCCCAAATTCAACTGAAAATACAACTTTTAATGAATTCTGTAGTCTCAAAATCATTGAATCCCTTCATTGCAAGCATCTTAGTAGAGCACCCTTTTGCTGTTATGATCTGCTGCAAACAAGATGCATAGCCAGACCCACAAGATGCATAGCCAGACCCCAGCTTAAGGCAGCATTACTGGGGAATCTTAGCCCTCATCCTCATGAGCAATGACCTCCAGTTCAGTAATACTCTTGGGTTTGCATGCTGCAACTGCTTTCTTAAAATCCCACCAGAGATATGGGGTTCAAGTCAGGTGACTCTGATGGCCACTGTAGAATTTTCCAGGACTTCTTCTGCAACCAAGCCTTAGTGAATTTTGAGGTATACTAGAGATAATTGTCCTGTTAATGGTCCAATGACGCCCAAGCTTCAGCTTTCTCACAGATGGCATGATGTTTTCTCCTAGGATTTCCTAATACTTTAATTAATCCATTTTGCCTTCCACACGTTTTAGGTGTCCAGTGCCAGAGGATGCAAAGCAGCCCCAGCGCATCACCGAGCCACCACCATGCTTAAATGTAGGCAGAGTGTTTTTTTCAACGTATGCTTCATTCTTCTTCCTCCAGACATACCACTGATTCATCGGGCCGAAAAGTTCCAGATTTGTTTGTTTCACAGAACAGAATCCCAAAATTCTGTGGCTTATTTATATGATTTTGAGCATATTAGAGCCGACTTTTCTTGTACTTTTGGGTCAGTAGTGGTATACGACTTGGAGTTCTGGCATGCAAACCTTCTGCGTTTAGTACGCGCATTACTGTGCAAACTGAAACCTCAGTGCCTGTTGCCACCAAATCTTGCTGCAGATCTTTTGCAGTCACTCAACAGTTTTTCTCAACCTGATTTCTCAGAAATCTGGTTGCAGCCACTGATAGCTTCCTTTTTCTGCCCCGTCTAGGTAATGTACCCACTGTTCCTTTAACTTTGAAATTGCGAACTATGCTTCCAACAGTGTCTCTAGGAACATTCAGTACCTTCGCTATGTTTTTGTATTCTGTTCCTTGTTTGTGAAGGGTGATGATATCTTCTCTTAACTTTTGGATCATTCTTTTGAACATGCAGTCAAACGTGACACTCAGCAAACCTCTAGCCAGTTAGGGGTTTGCTGAGCAAACCCCTAGCAAACTCCTAGCCTCCCGGACAGATAGCTCAGCATGCTAAGGCACTGTGTCTAAGCTCTGTAGCAAACCAAGGGTTGCAGGTTCGATTCCCGTTGAGATCCACTCAGCCTTTCATCCCTTCGAGGTTGATAAAATAAGCAGCTCCTTGAGACCCTTACGGGTGATTAGTTGCGCTTTACAAGTACCCAATACATACAATAAACATACAGGTATTTCATGTGCTCTAGCTCAATCACATTTGATGCAACTAATGAAGCCCTTGATGAGTTGCATCAGGTGTGCTTGAGACAACACCTGTTTTGCAAATGTGTGCTGTTGTGAGGCATTCTATTCAGGGGGTTGAATTATTTTGAGGCTGCAGAATTCATTAAAAGTTGCATTTTCAGTTGAATTTGAGGAAACCACTTGCTTTTGCTTGATTTATTGCAAACAGCTGAAAGTCTGTACATTTTTATGATAAACCTGATTTGCAATGGAGGTTTAATAATTTTGATTACAACTGTACTTTAACGCACTCTGGAGAGCGCGCTAACTTGATCCTCTTCTTAACGCTCTCAGTGCATGTCCTGGGCGTCAAGCACACTAAGGTCCCAATATTCAAAACATCAAACTTTAAAGAAAAGGGGAATGGATAGGTATTTGTTAAATATGTGCTGCACGATAAAAGCTCCTCTTCCAATACAGTCTCCCTCAAGACTGTCAGAAGTAAACGTGGGATAGAAAGGAATGGAAGGGGAGCGCTACAAAGCTAATATCTATTCTGGATGGTACAATTATGATGTGAGAAAGTAAAGACACAATTTAGGTTGTTAAAACAACTAATAGGTTATAACACAAATCATACATCATATACTAAATAAGCCATAGGGCAGAATTATCAAGCTCCTGAAGGCTCACTGGAAACAGAAGTTATAAAGCAGCGGTCTCCAAAACTGGCCGCCTGTTCTGAGGCAGCGGACAGAATACGATCGGGTTGATTGACACTCCCTGCTAGCGGCCGCAAATCTGCAGGGGGTGGTATTGCACAAGCAAAGCAGTTCTGGTGAACTGCTTGTGCAATGATAAATGCCGACAGCGTATGCTGTCGGCATTTATCGATATGCAACAGACATGATACGCTACATCGTATCATGTCCGCTCGCAATTTGATAAATATGCCCCATAATGTGAAATATCTGAACATATTTAATGAAATTAAATATACAAATACCAACCTTAGTATAAAAGTAAGTAAACCGCAATGTAAAAAGATCGATATCTGGATAAAAAACATATGGATAAAAAATACAATTATATATACAGATCTATGAAGTATTCATATGTCGCCAAACCCAACAAAAATAAAGTTACTAGTTCAAATCTTAAAGTTCCAGATTCAGGGAGACCTCCAGTATTTGTATCCCAATCTGATGTCCAATTGTTTTCAAAATAGGTTATGGAAACTTCCAAACAAATATGTTGATTTTTGTTCTGTTGCCAAAGCTGATCCTGAAGCTTCCGCACACTTTAATTGTCCTTCAGCGTCTTGAGTGAAACCGCAATTCCTTTGAACGGTCAAGTGATTTGTTTCAGCTCAACGGCTCTATGGCAAGCTAGGTTGTCCACAAACCAACGTTTGTCCTACAGGAATTACTGCAACGTGTTTCTACGGTATATTACAGCCTTTGTCAAGCCTAATACCGTATGTAAATCCCCAAATCTAAAGATATCCCAATGGGGAGGCCAATAATTTCTGGCATTAATTCTCTTACGGTAAATTTGTCAGCGTACATAGACAAATTCCTCAAAAAAATATGTTATTGAATTACCATCATATTTGACAGATTCGACTAATTTACTGTGTATTGTCAGAGAATATATAATGGGAACATGACAACATATTGGTGACATGTGATATTACCTCTCTGTATAAATGTATAAAACATGAAAATGGTCTAGAATCTGCTGACTACTTCATAGGGAAAGACCCGACTATCCAAAAAGAACAAAGATATTTCATATTAGATGGCATAAGATTTGTTTTAACAATAAAACTTTGCCGGCCTAGCCAGGCTTCTGGAATTCAGCACCAGACCTGAGTCTGGTGTATCTTAAAAATGGTGTCGATCGTGTGGGGTGCAATCCTGCTTCCACCACTGCAAAGATGGCCCCCAGGGCCTGGAGCTAGAATGAAGAGGGCCCTGATGTGGAAAACGATTGTGGAGCTAAGGCAGGGGGAGAGGCTGCTGAAGTCCACCTTTTGCCACTACAAAGATTGGACCCCGGCATCAGGAGCCGGGATGAAGAAGGCCCAACATCAAATCAAGAGGAGATAGATTTTTGATCAGTGAGTACAACCTTTGGGGTTAGTTAGGACTTTTTTGGTGAGGGGTTATTTTAAAGAATAGTTTTTTTATTTTAACTTTTTTTAAGGTAGATTTTATTATTTTGGGGTTTTTTATTGTATAAGAGCTGAATTATCTTTAGGGCAATGCCTTACAAAAGTCCCTTTTTAAGAGCTATTGTAATTTATTTTAGCATTAGGGTATTTTTTTCTGTTTTGAGTGAGTTTTTATTTTATAGGGCATATTGATTAGTGTTAGGTATAATGGTGGGCTTTTATATTTTAGATACTAGATTTTATTTTATTATTATTTATTTATTATTATTTTTTTAGTTTAGAGGTGGCCTTAGGTGTTAAGTAGAGTAGGGTTAGATTGTGTTGGGGGTTGTAGCAGTTTAGGGTAAATAGTGTACGCTACTTGCAGTGGGTATGTGGTGGTATAGGGGTTTATAGTGTAGGGTACTTCCGGTAGGTATGTGGTGGTATAGGGTTAATAGGATAGGTACTTGCGGATGGGTATATGGTGTTAAAGGGGTTAATAGGATAGTACTTGGGGTGGGGATGTGGCGTTATAGCAGTTATTAGGATAGTACTTGCGGTGAGTATGTGGCTGTTTAGTGTAGTGCTAGTTTGCGATCACGGGGTACTTGAGTTTATGGGTATTAGGATTAGTGGTTAGGCATGGCAGTTCTATTTCAAGAGATCCTTTACTATACTTCACCAATATGGGCAGGGATGCTGGGTGTTTATAGCCAGCATTGCCAACCTTTGACAGGCTCCCTTGACATAGAGAGGAATCCCTTGCAATATTTTGCCACCTTGTTAAACTTTCGATCATCGGGGCCTAAGCCTCCTGTTAGCGGGGCCAGGCTTTGGCAAGAAGAGCATTGGGTTAGCGCACTCTTCAGAGCGCATTAAGTTAAGTATTAACCCCTTAAAAATTTAAAGGAAATGAATACTGATGAATTTTGTCAGTATTGTTTGTTTTCTTAAATTTTCTTTTGTGCATTTACTCAGATAAAAATCCAATTTATCCACATTTATGATGAAATAAATGCACATTTATACTAGCCACATCCCATTGTAAAGGGAAACTTCCAAAAGAATGCGCATCTTGCAAAGTCATGTTATTTCCCTCTTCAGTTTAAATAAGTTTACTATGAAATCTTGCTAGATTTCAGTGAAATTTCATGAGATCACAGTAAAGCAAAGTTTGAAATCAGTACTGCTGAAGCTGAATAGCTGACAGCAGCTAAAGGATAACTATTCACAAAACACATACTATTATAAACTGAAAAATGTTTGAGGTAAAATATCTTCCTTTTATTACATAGAGATGTTCAGGTGATGCTAGTTACACTGCTGTTTCGTGTGACTAGCATTGCTAATTGGCTCAGTGTCAGTTTGCATTCGGGACCAGCAGTTCACAGTGGCTCCTGAAAGGTAATTTATATATGTGTTTAACTTCCACATTGAAGTTAAACACAAAGGTAAAGTACTGCTTGGGAACCGCAGTCATCTCTTTTTGCTGTTCTGCTAATTATGAGTAAAGAATTTGCATATTAAATTTATTTGTAACTTTTGATACTAATCTTTAAATAACATTTTACTGTGTTTTATGTCATTATATTTGTATTGTTCATCCAAGCACCTTAATCAAATTATTTATTATCATACCTAAATTTAAATTATTTAGGCCTAGATTGTAAGTGGTGCACTATTGATAAATTTGCGAGCAAACTGATATTACAAGTCTATGGTAAAACTGAATAACTTGAGAATGCTTAGAGCGACCAACATACATTTAGCGTGGCTCATACTTTAAATGGATATTGTGACCAATCTAAACATTGCTTACATTACAAGTTTAAAGTTGTGTTCTGCTCAAGAGGAAAGGCAGAAAATCCACAAACTTATATGCAGAATCCCAAAATATACAAGGCAACAATATCAGAAAGCACAATGTCAAGAAATAAAAATTCCAAAAATTTATTCCAACACTTTAAAACTTACATAGTTCAGAGGACTTGGACAGAGGAGTGTAGGAACACTAGGGAACAAGACCTACGTTATCTAGTGCTCAAGAGTGTAACACATAACAGCGTTAAAAAAGTTAGTGTGACTTGAGACCTGAAGTAAAGTGTTAGGGCTACAATAAATGTATAATATAACACATCTAAAACATATTAAATAATGTATTCAATAAAGCGGGATTGGACACATGAAACTCGTTAGGCCACGCCCACAAGCCATAGCATCTCAGTGAGTGATTAACTTATGATACCTTGTTGCCGAAGTTTTTATTGGCATTTTAGGAAACATTTTATGGAGTTTTTATAAGTTATATACTTGGGCCTCTAGTTATCAAGCTGTCTACTTACCTGCATTCGCCGGCCCAATACGCTCGCCTAAGCTCACCTAACATCGCCGCCACGGACCTGAATACGTTCGCCAAAGTTATCAAGAAAGCTGTCAAGAAGCCGTGCACCAAGTACGGAGCGATGAGCAGCGGACTGTTGCTAACTGACAGTCATCGATCTCGCTGCTCATCGACTTCTGCACAGCTTTCTTGCTACCCTGTCACTAAGCACCCACACTATACTATACTGTTTTACCCCCTAAACCACCGCTCACGGACCCTGCCGCAACAAAATAAACTTATTAACCCCTAAACCGCCGCTCCTGGACAAATCCGCAACTATAATAAATATATTAACCGCTGCTCCCGGACCCCGCCGCCACTATAATAAATATATGAACCCCTAAACCGCCGCTCCCGGACCCCACTGCCACCTACATTATACCTATTAACCCCTAATCTGCCACCCCCTATACCGCTGCCACCTACATAAAGTTATTAACCCTTATCCTGCCAATCCCGGACCCCGCCGCAAATAAATTAAATGTTTAACCCCTAAACTGCCGCACCTGGAGCCCTCCGCCACCTACATTACATTTATTAACCCCTATCCTGCCCCCCCTACACCGCTGCCACCTACAGTACATTTATCAACCCCTAATCTACCCCCCCTACACCGCCGCCAATATATTAAATGAATTAACCCCTAAACCTAAGTCTAACCCTAACCCTAACACCCCCAAACTTAAATATTATTTAAATGAATCTAAATAAATATTCATATAATTAAATAAATTAATCCTATTTAAAACTAAATACTTACCTATAAAATAAACCCTAAGATAGTTACAATATAATTAATAATTACATTGTAGCTATTTTAGGGTTTATTTTTATTTTACAGGCAACTTTGTATTTATTTTAACTAGGTACAATAGCTATTAAATAGTTATTAACTATTTAATAGCTACCGAGCTAAAATAAATTCAAAATTACCTGTAAAATAAATCCTAACCTAAGTTATAATAACACCTAACACTACACTATCATTAAATACATTAAATTAATTAACTACAATTACCTAACCTAAATACAATTAACTAAAAATAACTAAAGTACAAAAAAAACCAAAACTCTAAATTACAGAAAATAAAAAAAAATAACAAGAATTTTAAACTAATTACACCTAATCTAAGCCCCCTAATAAAATAAAAAAGCCCCCCAAAATAATAAAATTCCCAACCTTAAACTAAATTACAAATAGCCCTTAAAAGGGCCTTTTGCGGGGCATTGCCCCAAAGTAATCAGCTCTTTTACCAGCCCTTAAAAGGGCCTTTTGCAGGGCATTGCCCAAAAGTAATCAGCTCTTTTACCTGAAAAAAAAGGAAATACAACTCCTCACCCAACATTAAAACCCACCACCCACACACTCCTACTCTAAAACCCACCCAATCCCCCCTTAAAAAACCTAACACTACCCCCTTGAAGATCACCCTACCTTGAGCCGTCTTCACCCAGCCAGGCACAAGCAGTCATCCGATCCGTCCAGAAGTCTTCATCGAATCCGGGCAGAAGAGGTCCTCCAAGTGGCAGATGTCTTCATCCAAGCAGAATCTTCTATCTTCAATCAACCGGAGCGAAGCCATCTTGAATCAAGCCAACGCGGAGCCATCCTCTTCTTCTGATGTCCTAACACTGAATTAAGGTTCCTTTAAATGACGTCATCCAAGATGGCGTCCCTCAAATTCCGATTGGCTGATAGGATTCTATCAGCCAATCAGAATTAAGGTAGGAAAAATCAGATTGGCTGATGTAATCAGCCAATAGAATGCGATTAACCTCACATTCTATTGGCTGATTGGATCAACCAATCGGATTGAACTTCAATCCGATTGGCTGATTACATCAGCCAATCAGATTTTTCCTACCTTAATTCTGATTGGCTGATAGAATCCTATCAGCAAATAGGAATTCGAGGGATGCCATCTTGGGTGACGTCATTTAAAGGAACCTTCATTCAGTGTTAGGACATCGGAAGAAGAGGATGGCTCCGCGTCGGCTGGATTCAAGATGGCTGTGCTCCGCTCCGGTTGATTGAAGATAGAAGATGCCTCTTGGATGAAGACATCTGCCGCTTGGAGGACCTCTTCTGCCTGGATTCGATGAAGACTTCAGGACTTTTTTTTATGGGGGGATTGGGTGAATTTTAGAGTAGGGGTGTGTGGGTGGTGGGTTTTAATGTTGGGGGGTTGTATTTCTTTTTTTTCAGGTAAAAGAGCTGATTACTTTGGGGCAATGCCCTGCAAAAGGCCTTTTTAAGGGCTGGTAAAAGAGCTGATTACTTTGGGGCAATGCCCCGCAAAAGACCATATTTGTAATTTAGTTTAGGGTAGGGAATTTTATTATTTTGGGGGGCTTTTTTATTTTATTAGGGGGCTTAGATTAGGTGTAATTAGTTTAAAATTCTTGTAATTTTTTTTTCTGTAATTTAGAGGTTTTTTTTTATACTTTAGTTATTTTTAGTTAATTTTATTTAATGTTAGGTAATTGTACTTACTTAATTTAATTTATTTAATGATAGTGTAGTGTTAGGTGTAATTGTAACTTAGGTTAGGATTTATTTTAGAGGTAATTTTGTATTTATTTTAGCTAGGTAGCTATTAAATAGTTAATAACTATTTAATAGCTATTGTACCTAGTTAAAATAAATACAAAGTTACCTGTAAAATAAAAATAAACCCTAAAATAGCTACAATGTAATTATTAATAATATTGTAGCTATCTTACCGCTAGATTTAGAGTTCTGCGTTAGCCGTCAAAACCAGCGTTAGGAGCTCCTAACGCTGGTTTTGGCCGCCCGCTGGTATTTAGAGTCAGTCAGGAAAGGGTCTAACGCTCACTTTGCAGCCACGACTTTTCCATACCGCAGATCCCCTTACGTCAATTGCGTATCCTATCTTTTCAATGGGATCTTTCTAACGCTGGTATTTAGAGTCTTGGCTGAAGTGAGTGTTAGAAATCTAACAACAAGACTCCAGCCACAGAAAAAAGTCAGGAGTTAAGAGCTTTCTGGGCTAACGCCGGTTCATAAAGCTCTTAACTACTGTGCTCTAAAGTACACTAACACCCATAAACTACCTATGACCCCTAAACCGAGGCCCCCCCCCACATCGCCACCACTCTATTAAATTTTTTAACCCCTAATCTGCCGACCGCACACCGCCGCCACCTACGTTATCCCTATGTACCCCTAACACCGCCGACCCCTATATTATATTTATTAACCCCTAATCTGCCGCCCCCAACGTCGCCGCCACCTACCTACAATTATTAACCCCTAATCTGCCCTCCCTAACATCACCGACACCTAACTTCAAGTATTAACCCCTAATATGCCGACCGGACCTCACCGCTACTCTATTAAATTTATTAACCCCTAAATCTAAGTCTAACCCTAACACTAACACCCCCCTAAGTTAAATATAATTTTTATCTAACGAAATAAATTAACTCTTATTAAATAAATTATTCCTATTTAAAACTAAATACTTACCTGTAAAATAAACCCTAATATAGCTACAATATAAATTATAATTATATTGTAGCTATTTTAGGATTTATATTTATTTTACAGGCAACTTTGTATTTATTTTAACCAGGTACAATAGCTATTAAATAGTTAATAACTATTTAATAGCTACCTAGTTAAAATAATTACAAAATTACCTGTAAAATAAATCCTAACCTAAGTTACAATTCAACCTAACACTACACTTTCAATAAATTAATTAAATAAAATACCTACAATTATCTACAATTAAACCTAACACTACACTATCAATAAATTAATTACATACAAATACCTACAATTAAATACAATTAAATAAAGTAACTAAAGTACAAAAAATAAAAAAGAACTAAATTACAAAAAATAAAAAAATAATTTACAAACATTAGAAAAATATTACAACAATTTTAAGCTAATTATACCTACTCTAAGCCCCCTAATAAAATAACAAAGCCCCCCAAAATAAAAAAATGCCCTACCGGGGGGGCGGAGCCAGCAAGTGAACTGATCAGACGCTGAAAACTTAGCTCCCAGAACAAATGGACTAAATAACCCTTTTTTTTGAGCTATATAACTTATTGAAGCGTCCTACTATTTCTCAAGTATGCCCTAAAGGTCCTATTCACCTGTATCTTCACTGATAATGCCCTAATTTAGAGTGGCTAAAAGTACTTTATTGGTCTGATGTACACAGAGGGAACTACAGCCGCATACGCAAATTCATAACACTATGGAACTTAGGTGCATAGTCTATCACCTCGACACTTGTTTCTACAGCCTCCGGTTGTGAGTAATGTGCTCCGGAGACACCTTAAGCTATCCTATTGTGTCAGCCTGACTGGAAAGGAACGGGAGATAAGCCCGCGAACTGCCGCCATCTTTGATGGCAGAGAAGAAATTTCTGTGAGTAACACAGTGGGGACCGATAAGCTGTTAGCACGGCCGGAATTATAATTTAAACAATCCGCATCGGCGGACTATAGCAGGACACCTTTGCTGGACCGGGTTTACAAAATAAATACGGCACCTTCCGTTCCAGAACTTAAACATGAAGGCAGCTACTTATTTGCTGAGAGCTCTCTGCAATCGCCTTGATGCCCAGCACGAGGAACTAGTACAGATCTTAAGGGCAGCTGTTGGCCCTCCGGTGGCAATATCTGTGAATATGCTGCCTGCTGGAGGTGCTGTCAAAGGGCCCCAGTTTGGACCCCCAACGGAATGCCATGCTCCTGGGACTCTATATCCCCAGCAGATAGAAACTACACTAGAAGATGCGGTTAGTCTCCAGCTTGATCATAGAGCTGTCACACTGGGGTCAGGGGACAACTTGCCTGAATACACGGGACTGGAGATACATAACACTAGCGGGTCAAACAAAGAGCTAGAGTTGGAGCTTACCATGCACCCAGTGAAGAGACTATCAAAACAAACATGGTGCTTTTCTTACTACGACTGCTCCTCCACTAAACTATTGGTATTGGGACTTAGCACTTCTTGTCATAACCTCTCATCTGCAACATTACGGAACATAATCTACAAGCTGTCTCTCTTTCTTCTTCCACAAGGGATGTTCTTTCACTCCATGATACCAGACGATAATCCTCACAAATTGGGTATCGGCTGAATGTATTCTTATTTTGACAGAGAGGCCCTATGGCCTTATAGTATTTTTATTGCTCTACATGTTACGTTAGAGACTGAGGGCCTCTTGATGTTTATTGATTTCTATGGCTTCCACGGTTTACACAAATGTTATGGGTAAAGAGTGTATACTGAAGATATTTGTTCTTTTTTATGCTTTATGTACATAATACAAGTTAGAGGATGTGAATTTTAATGCTCAACCTCTATAGTTTCAGTTTAATATTTGAGAATATAAAATAATCCACTATTATACATTTTATACAAGTTGGGAAATGTTTAACTGATCTCTCTTATGCTTACTCAGGCTCTAGTCTCCCATGGAGTTTCCACTAACTGGCTAAATTTATCCTGTCTGCATAGAGAATATGCTCTACATTTAATATTTATTTTTATTTACCTTTGCAGTTGCAGCTTTTTTGATGTACAGACAGGATCCTTATTAACACCTAAAGTGACCCTTGTAATAACTGCGTATTATGGGCAGTTGGTGGATAATATGTAAAGAAAGTTTGTTATATACACTGTTTGGGATACCTTTTCCATCTTATAGAGATAACAGCCTATAAGAACATCTATATAGCAATATGGGTCTCTAACATTAACATGGCTACTAAACAGGTTTATGCCTTTCTGCTCTACATGCTAGATATTTATTCTGTTTTTGTTCACTTCATAAACCTAATTATTCTAGTGCTCCTTAAAATTGGCAATGTGCGCCATATTACTCTAACCTACCACCACTTTAGCTTGTCAGAGGATCCTTAATATTACAAGATAGGGCTATAATCTGCTCTGTAGTTTAAATGTTTATTAAGCTAGTTAAGCTGCTTGGACTTATCTTCCATGCTTATATATTAATATATATAGTAGCATTGTGGCAGAACTCAGAGACACTAAGCTATAGTTATATAGGTCTGGATTCCAGTTTGCGTAAGATATATTCAATTAGACTCCCCTTGGTCTAAATGTAATTACTCCATATTCCACTTCGCTTATTTCTAAAAAACGTTATTTATAGCATGGATGTTTATAATAGCCCTCTAGAAGCCCTTTACACCAGATCTATATACATATGCTCCTTTAAAGGCTATCCTCAGCTTTTGTTACAAACTGCTACTCACTACGCTTTTTATGGCCAGAGGAGTCACAATCCTGCTATTAAGCAGTAATTATTATTTTTATTTTTTTTCAGTAAATCAACTAACTAGCCATCTGCAGAAAGTCTCTCTATATGACAGTATGCAACTGGTTTTCTATATAGGCACACTACTGTTTTTAGGTTTACAGGAATATGTTTCTGCCGACTAAATGTTATGCTATTCTTATAGTACATGTTATCTGTTTTTTTATTGTTCTCTCATGTATTCTCAATTTTAGATAAGTTTAAAATATTTAGTATATTTACTAAGCTAGATGGGCTGCTTGGTTACATGTTTTATGTACTCCTGCCAGTCTATTCACTTGTGCTGAATTATTATTTATTTATTAAGTTTCAGCATGTTTTGACCTTGTGTGCAGGATAAGACTATAACATCTCATGAGCATAGAAGTCAAGTTTACTACCTGATGTCACTATCTAAGCAAGATAACATGGCCAGTTAGGCTAGCTTAATCCATCTAAGTGCCTGTTCATAATGCACTGTTCAACATGCTCCCGATATAGTGGCACCTCCTGGCGCATATACTATGCCTTTAAATTTTTTAAATTTACTATATTTATGCTTGCACAATCTTCTTACCTAGCCTATAAGTCACATTCAGGAAAGGCATACCGGAGGTCCTAACTACCCCCATTTGATATTAAGCAAATCATCTTAATATAGCCCTCTTTCTCACCTAAGTTAAGAAACTAGCATAATATATATTGTCGGCTTCCCAATAGATTATTTAACCCACTTGCTAATACTAAAATATCCTTCTGTATACCCCCAACATGATTACGCATGGCCCATAACAGTCAGTTAGATAGCACATCCCCATTGCACGTCTATCTGGTTTTGCTAGCACGATTAGGATATGTGACCAAGCTACCACCCAAATACATCTGTATAGTTATTTATATCTTTCTCCGCCCTCCACCCCCTCCCCAATATGCATAGCGGTGCTTACCCGCTGAATATCCCCCCCCTTCCTATTACTATATATGTGTTCTCCTTCAGGAGATTCTTCCGACCTATGTACTCGGTCATTAGTTACTCTATATTATTGTGGCCCATGGGGTCTAGAAATCTGGTACCAATAGGTTGGTCATTTATGCTATTCTATCAAAAAAATCGAGGTGTCATTAGCCTGCTACCATTGTTATGTATAACTACCGAATTGTTACACTCATTTTTGTTTGTACCTTTTTCTTATATCAAAAAGGCGTATTATGTTTTATGTTTATCATGCTAAACCTCAATAAAAAAATATATAAAAAAAAAAAAAAAAAATGCCCTACCCTATTCTAAAATAAAAATAGAAAAGCTCTTTTACCTTACCAGCCCTTAAAAGGGCCTTTTGCGGGGCATGCCCCAAAGAATTCTGCTCTTTTGCCTGTAAAAAAAACATACAATACCCCCCCAACATTACAACCCACCACCCACATACCCCTAATCTAACCCAAACCCCCCTTAAATAAACCTAACACTAAGTCCCTGAAGATCTCCCTACCTTATCTTCACCACGCCGGGTATCAAGGATCCGTCCAGAGGAGGCTCCGAAGTCTTCATCCAAGCCCAAGCGGGAGCTGAAGAGATCCATCATCCGGCTAAAGAGGTCCATCATTGGGCTGAAGAGTTATTATCTATTTAATAGCTATTGTACCTGGTTAAAATAAATACAAAGTTGCCTGTAAAATAAATATAAATCCTAAAATAGCTACAATATAATTATTATTTATATTGTAGCTATATTAGCGTTTATTTTACAGGTAAGTATTTAGCTTTAAATAGGAATAAATTATTTAATAAGAGTTAATTTATTTCGTTAGATAAAAATTATATTTAACTTAGGGGGGTGTTAGTGTTAGGGTTAGACTTAGCTTTAGGGGTTAATAAATTTAATAGAGTAGGGGTGAGGTCCGGTCGGCAGATTAGGGGTTAATACTTGAAGTTAGGTTTCGGTGATGTTAGGGAGGGCAGATTAGGGGTTAATACTATTTATTATAGGGTTATTGAGGTGGGAGTGAGGCGGATTAGTGGTTAATAACTTTATTATAGTAGCGGGGAGGTCCAGTCGGCAGATTAGGGATTAATAAGTGTAGGTAGGTGGCGGCGACGTTGGGGGCGGCAGATTAGGGGTTAATAAATATAATATAGGGGTCGGCGGTGTTAGGGGCAGCAGATTAGGGGTACATAGGGATAACGTAGGTGGCGGTGGTGTACGGAGCAGCAGATTAGGGGTTAAAAAAAATGCAGGGGTCAGCGATAGCGGGGGCAGCAGATTAGGGGTTAATAAGTGTAAGGTTAGGGGTGTTTAGACTAGGGGTACATGTTAGGGTGTTAGGTGCAGATATAAGAAGTGTTTCCCCATAGGAAACAATGGGGCTGCGTTAGGAGCTGAACGCTGCTTTTTTACAGGTGTTAGGTTTTTTTTCAGCTCAAACTGCCCCATTGTTTCCTATGGGGGAATCGTGCATGAGCACGTTTTTGAAGCTGGCCGCGTCCGTAAGCACCGCTGGTATTTAGAATTGCAGTGGCGGTAAATATGCTCTACTCTCCCTTTTTGGATCCTAACGCAGCCCTTCTGTGAACTCTAAATACCAGCGGTATTTAAAAGGTGCGGGGGAAAAAAAGAACGCAGAACTCTAAATCTAGCGGTTAGGGTTTATTTTATAGGTAAGTAGTTTTAAATAGGATTAATTTATTTAATTATAGGAATATTTATTTAGATTAATTGAAATAATATTTAAGTTAGGGGGGTGTTAGGGTTAGACTTAGGTTTAGGGGTTAATTCATTTTATATAGTGGCGGCGGTGTAGGGGGGTTGATTAGGGGTTAATCAATGTAATGTAGGTGGCGGCGGTGTAGGGGGGCAGGATAGGGGTTAATAAATGTAATGTAGGTGGCGGAGGGCTCCGGGTGCGGCGGTTTAGGGGGTTAAACAATTAATTAATTTGCGGCGGGGTCCGGGATCGGCAGGATAGGGCTAATAACTTTATGTAGGTGGTGGCGGTATAGGGGGAGGCAGATTAGATGTTAATAGGTATAATGTAGGTGGCAGAGGGGTCCGGGAGCGGAGGTTTAGGGGTTCATATATTTATTATAGCTGCGGCGGGGTCCTGGAGCGGCGGTTTAGGGGTTCATATATTTATTATAGTTGCGGCGGGGTCCAGTAACGGTGGTTTAGGGGTTAATATATTTATTATAGTTGTGGCGGGGTCCAGGAGCAGCAGTTTAGGGGTTAATAAGTTTAATGTAGGTGGCGGCGGGGTCTGGGAGCGGCGGTTTAGAGGTTAAAAAGTATAATGTAGGTGGCGGCGGTGGCGGGGTGGCGGTTTAGGGGTTAATAAGTATAAAGTAGGCAGCGGTGTAGGGGGGACAGATTTGGGGTGTTTAGACTCGGGGTACATGTTAGGGTGTTAGGTGCAGACACTTCCCATAGGAATCAATTGGATATCGGGCAGCAACGAACATGAGCTCTCGCTGCTGTCAGACTCCCATTGATTTCTATGGGATCCGCCACCTCTAGGGCGGCGGATTGAAAACCAGGTACACTGGGCCGGAATAGTGCCGAGCGTACCTGCTAGTTCTTTGATAACTAGCAAAAGTAGTCAGATTGTGCGAACTTGCGTTTCGGAACATCTGTAGTGACGTAACCATCGATCTGTGTCGGACTGAGTCCGGCGGATCGTATGTTACGTCACTATATTCTACTTTCGCCGGGCTGTAGGGCTTGATAACTACAGCGAATCAGCCTCGCCACAAATACGCTGCGGAATTCTAGCGTATTTGCGGTGAACGGCTTGATAACTAGAGGCCTTGGAGTGCACTTGTTTGATACATATCTGAACACTAAAGACATTCCACCTATAACGGTACCTTTGATTGAGAGCACAGACCTGGGACGGCTCAGCAGAAATTCAGGATCGAGAGACTGCAGTCTCCTGAGAAGGACATCTGGTGTACTCTGGTACCGTACATGTCTTATGTGCAATTGTAGTGTACCTCAACTCTAAACAAGGCTTTAATTGTAAGTGTGCATTTGACAAGTGTCATAAAATATTTGTTTATGTGAACCCTATTGATCTATTCCGGTGTGGTGCTTCTGTCCCTTTGTATCATATATATATATATATATATATATATATATATATATATATATATATATATATATATATAGAGTGTCGGCGGGGGCAATAAATAGAAAGTGCACTCATTGGATTTCAGACAAACTTCAGTATTTCTTTATTCTGGTGATGTTTTGAGGATAATCTCAGTACAAGGAAGGGGAGATTATCCTTAAGCTGTCACCAGAATAAAGAAATACTGAAGTTTGTCTGAAATCCAGCTATATATTTTCATATATACACAGTATGTATATATATATATATATATATATATATATATATATATATATATATATATATAAAATGGGTAAAGTCAGATATTGGGTAATTCTAGAAATTAGTGTGTGCAGAGAGCCTGTAGGATTGCTTGTTGCTGTGAGATCTGTGTGAGAAAGAGAGTTTTAAAGGTAAGACTTCCTGTTGATAAAGGGTAGGTGTATGGGGGGGGGGGGGAGGTGTAGCTGGGAATGTTAAAACCAATTCCAAATTAGCTCAACAGATATAAAAATAAAATGCACTCATTGTCTTGATTGGAGATAGATGAATTACCTTCAAATGTATGTTTGCAGAAAGGGATCTTTAAATGTATGTTTGCAGAAAGGGATCTTTAAATGTATGTTTGCAGAAAGGGATCTTTAAATGTATGTTTGCAGAGAGCCTGTGTGTGTCTGTATGTAAATATGTGTTTAAATGTGTACATATGTTTGTGCATAAATGCATACATATAAATACACACATATACATATATGCATACAAATATATACATCTTTCAGCCCTTCCAATCTAACACCTTGACATATAACATATACGTTTTAAACAAAGTAAATGTTTTTTTGTTGTTTTTTTTTAATAGAAATTAATTAGTATTAATAACTTATTTCAGTATATATATATATATATATATATATATATATATATATATATATATATATTCCAAATTACTTGTTTAGTTTAGCACAATACTGAAAATATTTTTGAAAAACAGAGGCAAAATAATAAATCATTCCTGGTCTATTTCAAAAGCTATTTCAGTAGTGGTGCCAGAGGCCACATCTTAGATGGTTAAAATTGATGCTGCCATTTCTAAACATTTAAAAAAAAAATACAAACAAACAAACTGAATTTCCTTATGATGAAGAAAGATTTTAATTTATTCAGTCTTCAAAAATGTTTGAAGAAGTTCAAAAATATAAAAAAACTATTTTGTTTAGAGGGACCACTTGGATATTGTAGTATAAAATATTTAATTATGCATAGTAAAACCTCTTTGAAATAAACTTTCATTCATTTTGCCCTTTCCTGTAATTTAAGTCTGAAATTTGTGGGATTTTTAAAAAAAAGAGAACTGTGAATGCACATGGCAGGCTTCCCTGCTACATATCTGTCCTTGATAGACCTAAAAAACTGCAAGCCAATATAACTTTTGCTTACAAATTGAGAGTTGCTAGATGTATCTACTTCAGTTATAAATCTGATTGGTTCCCCTAAATAAGTGGTGGGTGGAATTTGGCAGTTCAAAAACAGATGCATCAAACAAGATATTAATGCATTACATATTCACATCCACCTAAAATGTTAATTTATAACCGGGTTTAAGAAAAAAAATATCTATCTATATATGTGTGTGTGTGTGTATATATAAATAAAAATAAACATTTTTAATGAGTGAACAGCAAAACTATTTTAACTATTTCTATTTTTAAAGTATGTGGTATTCTTATTGTTTTAAAGTGATATGGTATCTGACAAGGTGTTTGACTAAGAAGGACTCATAGGTTTATTTATATATATGTTACGTGTAAAATGGACATTACTCAAGCGGCTGTGGGAAAAGCTTGATGTACTTAATAGCTAAATTATATATAGGATGCCTGACCATCTGTGAACCTTTCAGTATATATATATATATATATATATATATATATATATATATATATATATATATATATATATATATATTCCAAATTACTTGTTTAGTTTAGCACAATACTGAAAATATTTTTGAAAAACAGAGGCAAAATAATAAATCATTCCTGGTCTATTTCAAAAGCTATTTCAGTAGTGGTGCCAGAGGCCACATCTTAGATGGTTAAAATTGATGCTGCCATTTCTAAACATTTAAAAAAAAAATACAAACAAACAAACTGAATTTCCTTATGATGAAGAAAGATTTTAATTTATTCAGTCTTCAAAAATGTTTGAAGAAGTTCAAAAATATAAAAAAACTATTTTGTTTAGAGGGACCACTTGGATATTGTAGTATAAAATATTTAATTATGCATAGTAAAACCTCTTTGAAATAAACTTTCATTCATTTTGCCCTTTCCTGTAATTTAAGTCTGAAATTTGTGGGATTTTTTAAAAAAAGAGAACTGTGAATGCACATGGCAGGCTTCCCTGCTACATATCTGTCCTTGATAGACCTAAAAAACTGCAAGCCAATATAACTTTTGCTTACAAATTGAGAGTTGCTAGATGTATCTACTTCAGTTATAAATCTGATTGGTTCCCCTAAATAAGTGGTGGGTGGAATTTGGCAGTTCAAAAACAGATGCATCAAACAAGATATTAATGCATTACATATTCACATCCACCTAAAATGTTAATTTATAACCGGGTTTAAGAAAAAAAATATCTATCTATATATGTGTGTGTGTGTGTATATATAAATAAAAATAAACATTTTTAATGAGTGAACAGCAAAACTATTTTAACTATTTCTATTTTTAAAGTATGTGGTATTCTTATTGTTTTAAAGTGATATGGTATCTGACAAGGTGTTTGACTAAGAAGGACTCATAGGTTTATTTATATATATGTTACGTGTAAAATGGACATTACTCAAGCGGCTGTGGGAAAAGCTTGATGTACTTAATAGCTAAATTATATATAGGATGCCTGACCATCTGTGAACCTTCCAGAAAGAACTCAGGTGGCCAATCTTGGACCTCTAGCACATAAGGAGTCATTGAAATTAATAAAAGTTATCAAAACATGAAGATGCCACTTGTGGACCTCTCATTAAAAGCCTAATTTTTAAATGATTATAGCAACTAAGCACTAAGTGTGATACGCCCTAGGTTAAGTAAGATATGTCCCCTTTAATTAATTTGAAGCATTACCGTGGTGGGCCTGATCAAATTATTATTATTTTTTTTTTTATCTTAATCCAGGGTAGCAAATAGTGGTAGAAGAAAAACTACAACCTTAATTGAGACATTTATAGCAAGGCCTGAATAAGTAGGAAAAAAATGGCTATCAACCTTGTATTAAAGGGATATTCCAGTCAAAATTTAAATGCACATAGATGAATTATATCTTAAAAAAGGAAATATTTGCAATATACATGAATCTGCAAAAAGTAAAAGTTATCACTGTTTTTGTGTTAACATTTTTTTCTCTGCACATGCATGTGAAGGATAGCTGTATATTATCAGTGCACAAACATTATAAATACTGCAGCTGCTCAGAATGCTGGTGGGGCTTGTAATCATGTAAGCAAATAAAAAATGTAGTTATTACCAGATAATACAAGCACCTTAGGCTTCATGAAAATGTGCTGTGTTTAAAATGCTGGAGCACAGGGCATACTTAAATACACATTTAAAAAAGCTATAGCTTTTATTATAAACATTTTTGCTAACACATGTATATTACAAAAATGCTTTTATTAAAAACTGAAATGCATCCACATGGATTCCAATTTTGGCTGGATAGTCCCTTTAACAATTTGAAATAGCAAATAAGGGTTATAAACTATATGAATATCTAACACTTAGTAAGGTCAGCACGATATATTAACATAGTAGTCCTAACAAACTGGAAAACAAGAATATGCTGCTATACCTTCAGTATCATCCACCTAAGTTGCCGATCTACATCAACAGCTTTGCTCTGCCAGTCTCTAAATTGGCTCCCCATATAATCAAGAATATAATTTAAAGTATTACCCCTAATTCACAAAGCACTCAAAGGCCTCACTACCAACTATATTTCCTCTTTCATCCTTTGACCTAGTCTCTCCTTCACTTTTATCTCTACATCCCACTCCCGCCTCCAAGACTTCTCACAGGCTGCTCCTGTCCTCTGGAACTCTCTACCTCGCTCCTTAAGACTGTCTCCAACCTTGTATAGCTTCAGGCGCTCCTTGAAAACACACCTATTCAGAGAGGCTTACCATCTCTCCTCCATCTCTCATCCAGACCAAAATAATTCTTGAACTCCATGACTCACTGCTGCAACTACAATCCATGTAACAAGCTACCCCAAACCTTACGTCTCTGCACCCTTAACCTGTAGACTGTAAGCTCTCCGGAGTAGGACCATCTTTCTCCTGTACTAGATTTGTTTAGTTGTTATGTTTTGTATTTTATCACAAATCCTTGTCATTGTATCTCTATCAGTGTACCCAGTGCTACAGAATTTTGCAGCGCTATACAAATAAATGATAATAATAATATCATGGCAAATTTATTATGTATAAATAATTTATATAGTCCATAGCCTATATATGCTTAATCTTCAGACTAGAGGGTCATCATATTTAGTACAAAATACCCAAAGATTGGAAACATAAGATGATAGGTGACAAAAAAGTCCCACATTTTAACACAAGGTTGCTGATTTACTGTATATGTCTTAGATGGTCCTCCAATATAATTGGAGCTAAGAGGTGATAGTAAGTGCGCTAGAGAAAGCTAAAGGTATCCTTTAGTTTGAAAAAAAATATTTTCTTTTTGTATATAAAATATATAAAAAATAGTATTATATTACCTATATTTAAAAATGTAGTGTAAAAATATATAATGTAAAGAAATATATATATAGTGCAGAAATGGAGTGGATGGTCTTAATCAAATGTGATCAAAGGTTCCTGAAATCCTATTTATAAATAAGTAGAAAAATGTGTATTTTATATAGAAGTATATATAAAAAAAAACTGTGTTGGTAGATTGTTTAATGTTTTTTAGTTTCACCTACTGTAGGCATAATAAACTCTTACAGTTTTCACTGATATTTGAGATAGATTATCTTCCTAGATACACTTAAAAGTTTTTTTTTTTTTTTTATACTTCTATGTAAAATACACATTTTTCTACTTGTTTATAAATAGGATTTCAGGAACCTTTGATCACATTTGATTAAGTCCATCCACTCCATTTCTGCACTATATATATATATATTTCTTTACATTATATATTTTTACACTACATTTTTAAATATAGGTAATATAATACTATTTTTTATATATTTTATATAAAAAAAGAAAATATTTTTTTCAAACTAAAGGATACCTTTAGCTTTCTCTAGCGCACTTACTATCACCTCTTAGCTCCAATTACATTTGAAAAGAACGGAGGATCTTTTCTCATTTGTAAGTTGTATGGTATCCTCTCCCTAACCAGTGCTCTACTTAAAGTGAAGGTAAAGTTTTTGTTTTTTGCAGCCTGTATTCTATTCCTCATCTAATATATAGTATGATCGCAACTTTTTAATTTTTTTTTTTTTATATATTATAGTTATAATTACACTTTATATTTACATTCCCGGCCGTTCCTAGCTCCGCCCTCCATGTATTTCCGGTTAATGCCTTTATTACTTCAAATGCGCGTTCCCGATTGCCGGAACAATTGCGCATGCGCACCATTCCCCATACAATCGATTTGCGCCTGCGTTACACAAAAAATGTTATGCCTAAAGCGCAGGCGTCAATCGTTGCAACATTGTATTCAATGACTAGCTATCAATGATAGTATTCAATGCCGGCGACGCTGAAATTTGCGCTGGTTTGGTATCCTATATACGAGCGTAACATAGATTGAATCAGCCAATCGGATTGAACTTGAATCTGATTGGCTGATTCAATCAACCAATCAGATTTTTCTACCTTAATTCCGATTGGCTGATAGAATCCTATCAGCCAATCGGAATTTGACGGACGCCATCTTGGATGACGTCATTTAAAGGTACGTCATTCCTCATTCAGTCTTCGTGCCGGATGGATGCTCCGCAGCGGTGGAGCGAAGAAAGAAGAATGAAGATGCCTCTTTGCTTGAAGACATCACCGGATGGAAGAAGACTCTCTGCAGCTTGATTGAAGACATCGCCCGGATCGGATGAAGAGTTCTGCCCGGCTGGGTGAATACAAGGTTGGGAGATCTTCAGGGGGGTAGTGTTAGGTTTATTTAAAGGGGGTTTGGGTGGGTTTAGAATAGGGGTATGTGGGTGGTGGTTTGTAATGTTGGGGGGTGGTATTGTGTTTTTCTTTACAGGCAAAAGAGCAGTTTTCTTTGGGGCATGCCCTGCAAAAAGCCCTTTTAAGGGCTGGTAAGGTAAAAGAGCTTTGAACTTTTTTAATTTAGAATAGGGCAGGGAATTTTTTTTATTTTGGGGGGCTTTATTATTTTATTAGGGGGCTTAGAATAGGTGTAATTAGCTTAAAAATCTTGTAATATTTTTTTTTATTTTTTGTAATTTAGTGTTTGTTTGTTTTTTGTAATTTAGTTTAGTTTAATTTATTGTATTTTAGTTTAGATATTTGTAGTTTATTTCATTTATTGATAGTGTAGGTGTATTTGTAACTTAGGTTAGGATTTATTTTACAGGTACATTGGTAATTATTTTAACTAGGTAGCGATTAAATAGTAAATAACTATTTAATAGCTATTGTACCTAGTTAAAATAAATACAAAGTTGCCTGTAAAATAAATATAAACCCTAAAATTGATACAATGTAATTTATTAATTACATTGTAGCTATCTTAGGGTTTATTTTATAGGTAAGTATTTAGATTTAAATAGGAATATTTTCATTAATAATATTAATATTATATTTATTTTAATAAGAGTTTAGTTAGGGATGTTAGAGTTAGATAGGGTTATTATACTTAATATATATATATATAATATAATAACTATATTAACCCTAATATAATTAGGGTTAATATAGTTAATATAGCTGGCGGCGGTGTAGGGGGATTAAATTAGGGGTTAATATTTTTAAAATAGATGGCGGCTGGGTAGATGTTGGCGGGGTATATGGGGTAGATGTCGGCTGGGTAGATGGGGTAGATGTCGGCGGGGTAGATGGGGTAGATGGCGGCGGGGTAGATGGGGTAGATGTCGGCGGGGTAGATGTCGGCGGGGTAGATGGGGTAGATGTCGGCAGGATAGATGGGGTAGATGTCGGGGGGGTAGATGGGGTAGATGTAGATTGGGTAGATGGCAGCGCGGTAGATGTCGGCGGGGTAGATGGGGTAGATGTTGGCGGGGTAGCTAAGTTAGATGGTTTAGGGGTTAATAGGGGTTAATAACTTTATTAGGTCGCGTCGGGGTCCGGGAGCAGTGGTTTAGGGGTTAAACACTTTATTGGGGATCGCGGACTGCGGTTGACAGTTAGATAGACATTGCGCATGCGTTAGGTGTTTGGAATTGTTTGCGCATGCGCTACATGTGAACGAGCATGGATTGTCAAGGACGATTTGTTAGGGAACGCATGCGCAGTTTGATCGCGTTACGTGTGCAAAAAGGGGCTGGATGCCACGGGGTGTGATCTAGAATTTGTTAAGGGCAATGTCAATCAAATTAGATACGAGGGACAAGATGGCGGGCGGAGGAGGAAAGTAAGCGAAGTAGGTTTATAAATCCTTCGATTATGGTTTAAGTCTTAAATTATAAAAAAATTATGAATTAAACTAATGTTTATTTTAGGTAATTAACAAGATGAGGAAGAGTGGTGAACATGACTTGACATTCACTTTAAACATCCCTGATACTATGTTCCTCCAATAGCCAATTGAAAAAAGTGCTTAAAGTTAACATCAATAATCCTTTCCTGGGCTTCTGACAGCATGTGAGAGATACCTTGGTAAATTGATATGTCTAGTAGGTCCAGATTCCTACTCCATAATCAGTGAGCTGGTATCATTGAGATTTAGTAGTATTACTAATCCCATCTACACCAATGTGGGGTTCAATAGGCCACAAGGAATTTTCACTAGGGTAGAGACTCACCTTCAGGGAGATCCAGTGTTGCAGTAAACAAAGAGAGTTAATTTCAGGCCGGTGGGAACAGACTCCCAAACTAAGAGCCTGCTCATCCTTGAAGCCTTTGGGGTAAAATCTGCTTCCAACTCTGACCGCCAACTCTTCAGTATTTTGACATAGATCCTTCTCTATGAGACCCTCTATATTAGATTACACTTGGCCATATCGGCTACTTGTCTGGGGAGGCGGCTGTCACCAGACCCCCGAGGCATCACTGACTCCACTGCTTTCCATCATAGGCTCAGGGCTTTCTTCTAGAATAAAAGTCTTTAGAGGATATTTCTCAAAGCATCAATCTCGGTGCAATCGCCAGCGTCAATACACTCGCCAGACATCGCTGACGTGGATCCACATATGATGCCCTTATTTATAAAAAAAGTCAAAAACACACACGTCAAGTACAGCGCAATGAGCATCAGACTGTTGTCAACTAAAAGTCATCAATGCCGCTGTTATTTGGGTTTTTCTCAACTTTATTTATACCCTTTTATTACTGTCCATAAACAAGCACATTTCTCTAAAGCTAATCATTTATTTTTCATCTGTTAATGTACAAAAAATAGCTAGATTTATACCTCAACTAACAATATCTCATAGAAAGTTACTTTTATATTTATTTGTTATATGATGCTTTCACATAAATGAATATGTATTTGTATTTATAGAAGTTATGATATGCTTTTATCTCATGTTTTTTTTATAATATAACATGTAATCAGGGTATCATATGTATTTATTTGCAATCAATGGATATTTTAAGAGCTGGGCCAGTTTTCTCTCTGTACCTGTGTAACCCCTCCTGATTGCAATCTAGTTTTAAAAACCACCCCTACACAGGTGTTATAAAATAGGCTGGCATATAAGATGACATTTCTTACTAAGAAAGAAAGTCAAGGAGGTGGGGCTAGCTGGCAAAGGAAACAGCAGCATATGAGAGAAGCTCTGTGTAAAAAAGGGTATTAAACTAATAAAAAGCAGCTTTCTGAGGCCACTGAGGCCACTACTTACTACTTGTTGGCATCCTCAACTAAGGGGTAATAAATGACATCAAATTGGAAGCACTAGAAAAAACGGAACTTCAACCTGAATTTGAGAACCAGGGAAAATTCAGGAAAGTCCCTGGCTGCGGCCTACTCTGGATCAAGTAGGCCCCCCAAAGAAGACAAAAAAAGCTGGATTTGTAAAGGCAGCTCAAACAAGGTAGACACATACACTGAGAGATCAGATAGAGGAGAATAGAAGCCAAAATAAGCCTCTTGCAATCAGGAGAAAAACGGAGGCCCTCACAGCCAGCAATCCTAGTAGCCTCTCTGAATAAAAGTGGTGTAAGAAAAGACACAGGCATCCATGCTGGGATAGTGTACAGAAGTATAAGAAATTCAGAAGCAAAAGAGGCATCCAGATATATTAAGAGTCCCTGCAGAGGGGTAAGTGGCAGAAAAATACACCATTTTATTTATACATCTCTTTAAGTCAATAGAAGCATTACACCTGCAGCAGAATTATTCAGGACTGCATTGAACTGCAGGAACACTCTCATCGTGAAAATAATGTAAACACATAGATAAAATAGAGGGGGTAACCAGCCAGCTCACTGACTCCAATGATATGCTCTCAGGTAATTCATATGCCGTTAAATGGCGTTCTGTTTTTGATCGCTGCCTTTATACCAAACCTCAAGTATATGAAAAAATGATCTAGTCATTAAAACAAATATTCTGCCTAACGCTGACATAAACATATGCCCACTTTCATTAATTGTTTAGGACTTGGTGCTCCCGTGCACTCGTCTGTACCGCCACGGCAGTCAGAACCACATCTTAGAAGCAGAAACATGGCTGCCAGGAGATCAGTGAAGGGCGATAAGTCGCTGAAGACTACCAATATGTCCTCTTTTTTTAAAACAACCCAATCTGATAAAATCCCCAAAGATTCAGAGATAGAAGAGGAATCAGAGGGGGAACCCACACAACCTCGAGATGACAGTGTCCCTCTCACAAGGGCAGATTTACGCACATTAGTCTCTAAGCAGGATATCGCTGATAACTTTGAGAAGTTGTGGGAGAAGATTGACTCTATATACACATCAGTCACTAACAGTTTGTCAGAGATCAAATCTGACTTGGTGGACATGGGGGGGAGAATTGAGACCCTAGAAGACCAACAGGACTCTATTGTGGGAAACATGGATGAAATGACACAAACAATTTCCTCACAACAACAACTAATAGCGGAATGTCAAGATAAATTGGAGGACCTCGAAAATAGAAGTAGACGTAACAACATCAGACTGAAGGGAATTCCGGAAGAAGTCACTTCTAGAGATCTACCAGCATATCTATCTCAACTCTTCAGCCAGATCACTGAAAAACCAGCTGACTATATTTTCCAGGTGGAAAGGGCTCACAGAGCTTTAAAGGCTAAACCTAAGAACGGCCTTCCCCCCAGGGATGTAGTAATCAGATTAACTTTCTTCCCTGACAAAGAGAAAATACTACAAGCCTCTAGGAGACATCCTACCTTCAAATTTCAGGGGAATGTGATTCAGTTCTTTCAGGACCTAAGCTTGCGAACTCTACAACGCAGGGGTACCTTACGGCCCCTTACGCTTTTGCTCCGGAAACATCAGATACCATATAAGTGGGGCTTCCCCTTTGCGCTCATCATCACCAAAGACTCTAAAATAATAACCCTCAAAGAGCGAGAAGATATTCCTGAAATTTGTAAAGTCCTGGGCTTAGAAGCCCCAGCATTATCACATCTGGAAGCTCCCTCTAATGGCGAGTCAACACAAGAAACCAGACACAAAGCGTTATGGCAGAAAATTAACTATAAAAAACAAAAGACAAAAGAAACTCGAGGAAACGGAACTTGACTCCTCAATGTGAAAGATACCCGAGACTGAGGTAACACTACCAAATTCCGGTTAACGGCCTAGTTGATGGTTGTTTAGAAGCCTTTGAACTTTTCACTAATTACACAAAAACAAACTTTGATGATGCTCATTAGGTTGAGGTCGTGAGCTTACTTTAGATATGACCTGACTTGTGAGCTGGAGGGGTGCCCTTGCCCCCTCGCAATATTGATTGTTGATTATTTGTTCATTTTCACAATGTTGTCCCCTAGCTGACCGTTTCAGGGACGGGGACTTGTTTTTTATTCTGTTGCATGTAATGTGCTGTTTTTTCTCTAATGTTTCTTTTTACCCCAGTGACAACTTTGTAATGCTCCTTGATACTGAAACTACTACTCCATTAAGACTCCAGCAAGGTAAAGGTCGGAACCAGAAGGTACCAGTTTACGCAGCCCTAACATACACAACATTACCAAACAATGTTCCCTAGAATAACTTTGCTTTCCCATAATGTCAGGGGACTTAACACTGACACCAAACGTAAGATAGCGATGTCCCAATATGCCTCATTGCAGGCAAACTTATTATTTTTACAAGAAGCACACCTTCTTAAAGCTAATATCCCAAGATACTGGGCACGACACTTCACAACCCACTACCATGCCACGGCATCCACCAAGAAAAGGGGAGTCTCTATTTTAATTCATTCCTCTATTAATTTCACACATGTATCTACCATTGAGGACCCAGAAGGGAGATATCTTATTGTCAGGGGTCAGATTTAAGACACTGAGATCACTCTATGCAATGTCTATGCACCCAACGAGAACCAGCACTCATTCTTTCGACATATAGCACACCTATTAACACAATGGTCCCAAACTAAGATCATTTTAGCAGGGGATTTTAATATCACTATGTCCCTGATTAAACATACATCTAATAGCTTTTTGACTAACAAGCAACTACGACATAATCGACTAGTCAAATCTATTCAAGATCACTTATCACCTCACTCCCTAATAGATACATGGGATACATTATATGGAGTAACTACTGATACTACTTTCTATTCAGCTGCACACAACTCATATGTGAGATTAGACTATGTATATGTTAGCCAAATTCTTCAACCCTTAATACGAAAATCTGACATACATGCCTGTGTATGGTCGGATCATTCCATTGTTTCCCTACAGATAGACGGACTAAGAGATCCATCACGTAGCAAAACTTGGACGTTCGACCCTACATATATTAAAAACCCTCAGGCACACGAAAAAACTCTATGAGCATTAACAGAATATTGGACTATCAACACTGACTCCACTTTAAATCCAATAAACATATGGGCAGCACATAAGGTAGTGCTACGGGGATTGCTTATCAAAGAAAAAGCTGTCCAAAACAAAAAATACAGAAATCAACTAGAAGAGCTTTATAGGGAAATAAATTTACTAGAGAGACAACACAGACTATCGAAATTGACTTCCACCCTAAATATGCTCCAGACTAAAAAAAGACTACTAATTTCGATGCTTAACTCCCAAGCTACTAGGGCTACTCAAAAACTGAAATCTCGGTATTTCATTTACGCGAATAAGCCGGATAAATTTATGGCCTACAAAATTAGGGAAAGATGTAGAGCATCAGCCATCCCAGTTATTGAGACCATTCGTGGTACCTCCACTTCACATTCACAGGAAATAGTCGATACATTTGCAACCTATTATGGGAACTTATATGACGGACACAAAGTCATTCATAACACAACAACAGAAACTCTCACAACAGAATTTTTCGCACATTCCCCCCTGCACACAATATCTAGGGAACACAGGGAAACACTTAATGCTAAGATATCTGCAGCGGAGGTGATGGGGGCGATCCAAGATCTTAAACCGGGGAAGGCGGCAGGCCCTGATGGGCTTCCAGGGGAATACTATAAATTATTTGGATCCACGCTGCTCCCTCACCTTACCACATTTTGCAACCATATTATGGAGGGCAACCCTGTTCCACCGGAACTCTTATATGCTAAAATTGTAGTGATACCTAAACCTGGCAGAAACCATAGACTCTGTAGAAATTATCGCCCGATATCCCTTATAAATCAAGATTTGAAGATCTTTACGAAGATTTTGGCAAATCGCCTTAAACTAATTATACCCCACCTGGTGCATCCTGATCAGGTGGGATTCATCAAAGATAGGGAGGCTCCGGATAATATCAGAAAGGTGACAAATCTCGTGCAATGGTTGGATAAGACAAAAACGCCTTCTCTGCTCCTGTCATTGGATGCGGAGAAGGCGTTTGATAGAATTGATTGGAAATATATGTTCACCACCCTTGGGAGGATGGGGTTTGATGGTACATTTATAACAGCCTTACAAGCGATATACTCTCTCCCATTCGCCCAGGTAGCCTCAGCTGGATACAAGTCCAAAAGTTTTCCAATCCTAAACGGCACGAGACAGGGTTGCCCTCTTTCACCACTATTATTCGCCCTTTGTATAGAACCACTAGCAGCCAGAATCAGATCTCTGTAGCAAATTCGGAGTATAAGCTTTCGCTCTTTGCAGACGACATCCTATTAACCGTCACCAAGCCACTTATCTCACTCCCCAACCTCTATGGGATCTTAGACACGTTTTCAATTATATCAGGGTATAAGATAAACACAGATAAATGTGAGGCCCTACCTATCGCTATTCCCCTACACTCTCAAAAATTATTAGAATCCAATTTCGATTTCAAATGGATGAAACATACACTCAAATATCTAGGAATTTTCCTGCCACCACAGACTCATTTATTATATAAATTCAACTATATCCCCCTTTTTAAACAGATCAGACCTTAGGAAATGGAAAAGTTACAACTTTTCCTGGCTAGGGAGACTTGCAGCTGTCAAAATGACTATTTTACCTAGAATTTTATATCTATTTCGATCACTCCCTATAAAGATCAACAGGCCTGATATAGAAAAGTTGCAAACTGAGCTTCTCTCCTTCATTAGAGGGAGCAAATCTGCTAGAGTATCAAAATTTATAATAAATAGACACAAAACACTAGGAGGGGTTGGAGGACCGGCATTGTTAGATTACTATAAGGCCGCTAGAATAGCACAGGATAAAATGCTTTTACAGAAGTCAACAGATGCATTGTGGCCCAGATTGGAGGCAGAGATGGGAGGCTGGGGTGAACCAGATTCAATCTTCTGGGACAGGAAAATTCATCAATCCACTTCATCCCACTCAACACCATACACTTCAGAGCTTACCTTACATACATGGTCGAAAGTGATATTGGGCAACGATCTAATGCCAAGATTCTCTCTTTCCACCCCAATTCAATATATCTTTCCTGACGAGCTAAGACCAAAGTTTAAAAAGTGGGAGAATAAGGGACTGTACCGAGTTGCAGACATATTAAATAACGGGAAGTTGCTCTCCTTCAATCAATTGCAAGAGAAAGTAGCACCAATACAAATACATTGGTATCTTTACCTCCAACTCAGCTCCTCAGTCAGATCATTTCTCAGAGACACTCAGAAGGGAGCCCCTACTATTTTGGAACTACTTTGTAATAGCCCCCATCGCTCCAAACACACTGGCCTAGATTTGGAGTTTGGCGGTAGAAGGGCTGTTAACGCTCCGCAGGTTTTTTTCTGGCCGCAGCATAAATTTAACTCTGGTATCGAGAGTTCAAACAAATGCTGCGTTAGGCTCCAAAAAAGGAGCGTAGAGCATTTTTACCGCAAATGCAACTCTCGATACCAGAGTTGCTTACGGACGCGGCCAGCCTCAAAAACGTGCTCGTGCACGATTCCCCCATAGGAAACAATGGGACTGTTTGAGCTGAAAAAAAACCTAACACCTGCAAAAAAGCAGCGTTCAGCTCCTAACGCAGCCCATTGTTTCCTATGGGGAAACACTTCCTACGTCTGCACCTAACACTCTAACATGTACCCCGAGTCTAAAAACCCCTAACCTTACACTTATTAACCCCTATTCTGCCGCCCCCGCTATCGCTGACCCCTGCATATTTTTTTTAACCCCTAATCTGCCGCTCCGTAAACCGCCGCAACCTACGTTATCCCTATGTACCCCTAATCTGCTGCCCTAACATCGCCGACCCCTATATTATATTTATTAACCCCTAATCTGCCCCCCTCAACGTCGCCGACACCTGCCTACACTTATTAACCCCTAATCTGCCGAGCGGACCTGAGCGCTACTATAATAAAGTTATTAACCCCTAATCCGCCTCACTAACCCTATCATAAATAGTATTAACCCCTAATCTGCCCTCCCTAACATCGCCGACACCTACCTTCAATTATTAACCCCTAATCTGCCGACCAGACCTCACCGCTATTCTAATAAATGTATTAACCCCTAAAGCTAAGTCTAACCCTAACACTAACACCCCCCTAACTTAAATATAATTTACATCTAACAAAATAAATTAACTCTTATTAAATAACTTATTCCTATTTAAAGCTAAATACTTACCTGTAAAATAAATCCTAATATAGCTACAATATAAATTATAATTATATTATAGCTATTTTAGGATTAATATTTATTTTACAGGCAACTTTGTAATTATTTTAACCAGGTACAATAGCTATTAAATAGTTAAGAACTATTTAATAGTTACCTAGTTAAAATAATAACAAATTTACCTGTAAAATAAATCCTAACCTAAGATATAATTAAACCTAACACTACCCTATCAATACATTAATTAAATAAACTACCTACAATTACCTACAATTAACCTAACACTACACTATCAATAAATTAATTAAACACAATTCCTACAAATAAATACAATTAAATAAACTAGCTAAAGTACAAAAAATAAAAAAGAACTAAGTTACAAAAAATAAAAAAATATTTACAAACATAAGAAAAATATTACAACAATTTTAAACTAATTACACCTACTCTAAGCCCCCTAATAAAATAACAAAGCCCCCCAAAATAAAAAATTCCCTACCCTATTCTAAATTAAAAAAGTTACAACAGGAACAGCCAATAGAATGCGAGCTCAATCTGATTGGCTGATTGGATCAGCCAATCGGATTGAACTTGATTCTGATTGGCTGATTCCATCAGCCAATCAGAAAATTCCTACCTTAATTCCGATTGGCTGATAGAATCCTATCAGCCAATCGGAATTCGAGGGACGCCATCTTGGATGACGTCCCTTAAAGGAACCGTCATTCGTCGGGAGACAACGGAAGAAGAGGATGGATCCGCGTCGCCTGCTTCAAGATGGACCCGCTCCGCACCGGATGGAAGAAGATCGAAGATGCCGCTTGGAGAAGATGTTTGCCGGTCCGGATGTCCTCTTCTTGCCGGATAGGAGGAAGACTTTGGAGCCTCTTCTGGACCTCTTCAGCCACCGGATGATGGATCGCCAACCCCCGCTTGGGTTGGATGAAGATGTTGGAGCCAGGACGGACCGGTGATACCTGGATGGTGAAGACAAGGTAGGAAGATCTTCAGGGGCTTAGTGTTAGGTTTCTTTAAGGGGGGTTTGGGTTAGATTAGGGGTATGTGGGTGGTGGGTTGTAATGTTGGGGGGGGGGTATGGTATGTTTTTTTTTACAGGCAAAAGAGCTGAAATTCTTGGGGCATGCCCCGCAAAGGGCCCTGTTCAGGGCTGGTAAGGTAAAAGAGCTTGTAACTTTTTTAATTTAGAATAGGGTAGGGAATTTTTTATTTTGGGGGGCTTTGTTATTTTATTAGGGGGCTTAGAGTAGGTGTAATTAGTTTAAAATTGTTGTAATATTTTTCTTATGTTTGTAAATATTTTTTTATTTTTTGTAACTTAGTTCTTTTTTATTTTTTGTACTTTAGCTAGTTTATTTAATTGTATTTATTTGTAGGAATTGTGTTTAATTAATTTATTGATAGTGTAGTGTTAGGTTAATTGTAGGTAATTGTAGGTAGTTTATTTAATTAATGTATTGATAGGGTAGTGTTAGGTTTAATTATATCTTAGGTTAGGATTTATTTTACAGGTAAATTTGTTATTATTTTAACTAGGTAACTATTAAATAGTTCTTAACTATTTAATAGCTATTGTACCTGGTTAAAATAATTACAAAGTTGCCTGTAAAATAAATATTAATCCTAAAATAGCTATAATATAATTATAATTTATATTGTAGCTATATTAGGATTTATTTTACAGGTAAGTATTTAGCTTTAAATAGGAATAAGTTATTTAATAAGAGTTAATTTATTTCGTTAGATGTAAATTATATTTAAGTTAGGGGGGTGTTAGTGTTAGGGTTAGACTTAGCTTTAGGGGTTAATCCATTTATTATAGTAGCGATGAGCTCCGGTCGTCAGATTAGGGGTTAATAATTGAAGGTAGGTGTCGGCGATGTTAGGGAGGGCAGATTAGGGGTTAATACTATTTATGATAGGGTTAGTGAGGCGGGTTAGGGGTTAATAACTTTATTATAGTAGCGGTGCGGTCCGCTCGGCAGATTAGGGGTTAATAAGTGTAGGCAGGTGTCGGCGACGTTGAGGGGGGCAGATTAGGGGTTAATAAATATAATATAGGGGTCGGCGGTGTTAGGGGCAGCAGATTAGGGGTACATAGGGATAAAGTAGGTGGCGGCGCTTTGCGGTCGGAAGATTAGGGGTTAATTATTTTAAGTAGCTGGCGGCGACGTTGTGGGGGGCAGGTTAGGGGTTAATAAATGTAATACAGGGGTCGGCGGGGTTAGGGGCAGCAGATTAGGGGTACATAAGTATAACGTAGGTGGCGGTCGGCAGATTAGGGGTTAAAATATTTTAATCGAGTGGCGGCGATGTGGGGGGAGCTCGGTTTAGGGGTACATAGGTAGTTTATGGGTGTTAGTGTACTTTAGGGTACAGTAGTTAAGAGCTTTATGAACCGGCGTTAGCCCAGAAAGCTCTTAACTCCTGCTATTTTCAGGCGGCTGGAGTTTTGTCGTTACAGCTCTAATGCTCACTTCAGAAACGACTCTAAATACCGGCGTTAGGAAGATCCCATTGAAAAGATAGGATACGCAAATGGCGTAGGGGGATCTGCGGTATGGAAAAGTCGCGGCTGAAAAGTGAGCGTTAGACCCTTTAATCACTGACTCCAAATACCAGCGGGCGGCCAAAACCAGCGTTAGGAGCCTCTAACGCTGGTTTTGACGGCTACCGCCGAACTCTAAATCTAGGCCACTATTTCCAGACTATACTTGACTATTCAATCTGGTCCACTTAAGACCAAACCTCGGTTATGACAGCCTGGGAAAGGGACTTGAATATGACTAAAGACCTAGTGGACTGGGAACACCTATTTCAGACCGCTGATAGAGGCCTTTTGAGTGCAGACTTAAAAGAAAACGTTATGAAAACACTTTTCCGATGGTACCTGACACCGGTTAAGACCGCACATATGTCCACACAAGGCAGCAAACTATGCTATCGAGGGTGCGGGGAGGTAGGCACATATCGCCATATGTGGTGGGACTGCGCTGGGGTCAATGCAATCTGGATGAGATTGGCTTCTTTCATGGGTCGCCTGATAGGTGAGGAGATCAATTTCACTATACAACAAGCTCTCTTACACGATCACAACACCTTATATAACAAATACTTAAATACCTTTTTCAATATTCTATGTACGGTCACCAGAACATGTATTACTAAATATTGGAAGACAGGGGTCCCTACCTGGTCTGAAATAGTTAATAAGATACAATACACATACAATATGTACGAATTGGCATCTGGGATCCTAGACAACAAGGACACATTTCATCAGATCTGGTTCTATTGGATAAATGGGGATGTTTCAGACCGGGATCTACCCAATAGGAGTACCATACCTTGATCAACATGCATTACACACTTAGATTCAAAAGCACTACCATGATAAGCTTATCCAGCTGTTGCTGGATATGTTGTCACCTTTACCCATGTTATATTCCACCCCCCTTTTTTTTTCAATATAAATTTACGGTATAACCTACCTTCCTTGTCTTACATTGCTCAAGGGGATGTTTTCCCCCTTTCTCTTTTATGTCTCTTAGAGGGAGGTCTAGGACACCATATATGTTATGTTTTACATCATGATTGCGGAGAACTGAGATCTAATTTTTGAATATTTGAGTTATACAAGCTCAAAATTTTGATGTAAATGTACTTCATAAATCTTTGCAAACTTTAATAAAAAATATTTAAACATTTTAATTTCTGCTGTATCTGAATCATGACAGTTTAATTATTTTAAGATTATATTGAATCAACCATCAATTTGAATTTTAAAATCATTGTCTAAAATATTACACTGTGCGTCCTAATATCAGCATCAATGTTTATCTTTAATACTAATTTCACATATAAATACTTCCAAAGTATAATGCTAAATGTAACAAATGGCACTTACATGTTCTGATGAGTGATCAATGACTCAAGTATAGAGCAATTTGATTCGCTAGTGATAGTACAAAATGTATATTTCAATCAGATTGGCTGATGTCAATAATCATGTGATTATGCATTTACGAATAAGTTGTGGAAAACTCTACTACTTTGTGGCTTCTTTATGAGTTTGAGTATGGCGTCAAATATGACGCAATAATTAAACCTCTGAACAACCAAGTTGCAAAATATTTGGTGCGAAGTGGAGAGTGAAGTATTCAAATTATTTTTAATATTGTACATACATACTTTTGTAAATATGTATCTATACATATAAATATAGATGTATCTATGTTTATATATAGCTTGAATTGCAGAAAGAAAAATCCGGCACTTCTCCCAGGATGAATGATAAAAACGATCTTTATTTCATATACATTAAAATAAGTAAGAAAGAATGCAAAGCTAGAAAGTATGCCTTACATGTTTCGGCTAGTGCAGCCTAGTGTAGATTTGTCTCAAGAAGGAATGTTACCATTGGTAACATGATATCACCCAGTATGTTGAAAAAACCTAAGAAGGAGAGTAGCTGACTAAGCTGTAAAGGACACTATAGATGTGGCACAGGGAGTTGCACGGCTTGCAAACATACAACAGTTAGTAAGGTATTTCAATCCTCAAAGACGCATAAAGTTTATGAATGTCAAAAGTGTACAAACTGTAGAACCGAATATGCAGTGTATTTGGTGACATGCCAGCAGTGCAGATTACAGTACGTTGGGTGCACCTCTAGGGAGGTACGAGCGAGAATTAGGGAGCACCTCAACGACATTGATAAAGAAAGGACCCCTACTGGAGTGGCTAAACATTTTTTAAGTGTCCATCAGGGAGATGTCAGTGCCCTCAAATGGACTGTAATAGATGTGATAGACAAACAACCCAGAGGAGGTAATAGGACAAATGAATTGTTCCGTAGAGAGGCGTACTGGATCTTCACCTTAAGTACACGCAGACCAGCAGGTCTCAATATTAATTTCTGGCAATAATCATATTGGACATGGAGACAGGTGCATACCTGACTATAGTATATTAACTATCATAAGTAAAAAACTGATATATACTCCGATACCCGGTGGGTTGCTTCTGGTTCCATGACCAATTAAATCTAAAACATGAATAATTTTGTACGAGAAAATGATGTCCATTCACATTCAAGTAAATCCTTAGCTAATATAAGTGTTAACAAGCACTCTAACAATTGCTAATAATCGAGACAAAACTGTGAGTAGGCATTGAGTAACCAATTTAAATTTGCACAAATAAATAAAGGTGCAGCTCAATAAATGGAGTGGTTTCTATAGCCTAATACGCAGTATTTGTCCCGAAACTAGTAAATAATTATTGCTTTACACAGCTCTTTGGATGCAAGAGGCATCAGATCAAAATGAGTGCAAAGAGTTAACACACAGCTGAGATATTCAGCTGTTGATTAGATAAGACCGGGAAGGGGAATGTATCAAGAGGTGTGTTGGTAGAGACCTATAGTAACCAATGATAGACAAGTAGGAGGGAGGAGAATTGAAATTCATAGTAGTAGGCAACCAATGAGATTGTGAGGGGGCATTTAAAGCCCCACAGGAAGATTGAGCAAATGTAGTCTATGAATAAGGCATAAGAGCCGAAACGCGTCAGACTGGCCTAATTCTGTGATGATTCATTCCATTTAAAGTTTACTGCACGTTAGCAATAAGGATTTTATTGATTGAATAAAGCTTTGACAATTTTACCCAAGCGGCAACTCTTGTATATTTACTAACTAGTCTACCTAGTTAAAATAAACTGGGGGGCGGAGCTGGCATCCGAGAGGAATGGCCGCACTGTAGGTGAGTTCTGATGGTCATCTCTCCAGAAATCCCATAAATGATGGTTAAATCTTCGAAACTCTGGTCCTGGAGCAAGATTAAGCTGCACAGAGTAGGATGTAAGGTCTATTAGGAAAACAGGGCCTACTAAACCACAGCCATCTTGAAGCCCTGACAGGCTGTAAATTGAAAGTGTATGTAGCTCATATAAAGCATCCAACTCAGCCTGCAGGACTGCTGCTTACTACAAAGTGCCATATAAAGAGTATCCACAGTCCCACCTAAGGACAATGAGGTATGAACTTTTTACACCTGCCTGATAATGTTATAATATGATGGTAAACCTCCTGCTCCCGGACAAGGTGCTTATAAACATCAAAACATGAGCACACCTAGATGGAAAAATTATGGATAACACTGTTATTAGCACAATAACCCTGGGACTGACTTATACCTAAACGCTTACATATAGCTGCAAAAGGGACCCCAGATATGACCTCAGCACTTCAAGCCATGCATTATGCCTTACATTAGCTGCCCCATCTGATCACATCACCTGCTGCCTATACTACATATATATAGTGAAAGAACTTTCACCCCCTCCAGAGGACATTTTCTATGTAAATATACCTTACTTAAAGAGGGCCCCAAAGGTGGAGCTAATTGCACAATTTCTTATATAATGTATCAGCATATCTGAGAACTCTAAGCTGGTGTTAAGGGCCCGGGGACACATACTTTGCAAAGTCCCAAAATGTCGCTAAAGAAGCTTAATAAAGCAGAGAAACCTGGCAAAACTACTGCCATATCCCACCAAACAGTGAACTCATACTTCAAGCTGCCAGGTCAGACACCTATGGGTAAAACTGCATCCTCAAAGAACCAAAAAACAGACATTTCATCCTCAGAACATGAAGAGATAGACGCGACAGACATCACTAACATACCTAATGCCTTGCTACGTTCTATGTTGTCTAAACAAGATTTTGATAACTTAATGACCCAGGTTCGCCAATGCATCAAAGAGGAAATAGCTGGTTTATGGAAAGAAGTAACAGAGATTGGCAATAGGGTGGAGGCCCTAGAAGAGGAAAATGGCTATAACCAGTCAGAGCTATCTAACTTGCAAACTACCGCCAATGTCCATGACTCACAAATTCTCCTGCTCCAGGATAAAATCGAGGAAAAGGAGAACAGAGAGAGATGACAAAATTTAAGAATAAGAGGTATCTCAGAATCCATATTACCAAAAACTCTCTTCGAATTCTTAACAGGTCTGTTCTCCCACATATTGGGGCCCTCGGCTACCTGCGACACAGCAATGGACAGAGCCCACAGGGCCTTACGGCCTAAACCCACGGATGGCGCCCCACCAAGAGGATGAAAGATTTTCAAGCAAAAGAAGAGATCATGAGAGCAGTGAGGCAAAATAAACAGGTCACATATCAAAACTGTCACATTCAGGTGTTCACGGATCTCGCACCTAGAACATTGCAAAGGAGACAGGAGTTTCGGTCCCTTACCACAGCCCTCAGAACACAGGGTATCTTATATCGTTGGGGTTTTCCCTGCTTCTTCATAGTGACTCAACAAGGTAGTCAACATAACTACAAAGCCATGTCAGAAGCACACTCCTTCTGTTCATCACTAGGTATTCCCATACCAAAAGACCTCCCTCCATCAGAGGATCAAACTACGCCAGGACAAGTAACATCTCCAAGACCACAACAACCACAATGGCTGGAAGCTCCTGCAAAAAAGCCAAAGAAACACTTGATAGCACCCACGGCTGAGCCCACATGAAATGAGGACACTGTAGACTGCTTTAAGGGACTCAAATGTAAAGAGCATATGACTATTTCTAACCAGACCCATATCTGAAGACAGGCAGGTAACCTCTGTATGCTGTATGTTTTATGGCTGACATTTATTGTTTAAACATCATATATGTTACCCTGGTTCAATTATCCTAACCCTTACCTAATGGGTTACACATTCAGAAGTTAATGGAGAGATATACCATTCTCTCCACATTTTCTTTTTCTTTTTTTTCTCTTATGACATGTCAATTTTGTTGTATTTGTTTTTTTGTTTGTTAGTTCAATGTTATTTTGATGTTGTTAACAGATGCAATCTCTTAACTTTTTTCTACCTTAACTACGAACAATAATACAGTCTTGTTTATCCAGCTTTACCAACTGTAAAGCCATTATAATGTACCGATACACAGGTATGATGCTAAGCACATTACTTTTACAACAGCGTAATGGGTAAGCCTCTAAAAATTCTCACACTAAAGGTTAAGGGGTTCAACAATCCACAGAAAATGCGTATTGCCTTCAAAGATATCTCCTACCAATGTATCGATATACTCCTCATACAAGAAACACATTTTATAGCAGAGAAAGAACTCACCTTTTTTCCCTCCACATACCCCACACACCATCACAGTAGCCACAACACAAACAAGGTTTGTGGGGTTTCCATCCTGATACATAAAACAACTCCATTTCAGGTTCAACAGAAAGAGAAAGATGAAGAGGGGAGATACCTGGTGATTACTGGACGTTTGCTCGCAGGTTAATAACTTTGGTTAATATATATGCCCCCAATACATTATTTATAAAACTACTAATTCTATCCTATCCTTCTCCAGAGTCCCTTTCATTATAGGAGGAGATCTTAATGTCCCCTTAAGTCCTGTAATGGATAACTCCACATGCACCTCACACATCTCTAAACGGGCTCTCAAATCTATTCACAAGGACATGCTTTTATTAGGTGTCCACGATGCCTGGAGGCACAGGCACCCGACAGTAAAAATTATACATATTATTCAGCATTAGACCATATCACGCTATCCGCAAGTAGTAAGAAGTGAATACAGCGCCAACAAGAGGCCAAGGGATAAATAAACTCACAGAGAGATAAAAGAAGATTATTTAATGAACTATGTTAAAAAGCATCAGTAATAAAAGACTATATATAAAAAAAATACAGGAATATCTTACAGAAGCGGCTCAAAGGGCCAAAGCTGAAAATTACAATAAAAACAGAGGTAATAACAGGTGATCAGTGTGAGTGGTACACCAGAATAAGAGTGTATATTAATAAAACAGAATTAGCCTAAGTACAACTATAACAAGCGCATCAAGCAAAAAACTAATAAACAATAGTACAAACAATAGTGTTAAAAAATAGTGTTTCAAAAATAGCGTTCCAAAAAATAGAAAAATGCACTGCAGTGCAAAAAAAAAGGGGGGTAGCAAAATAATTGTATAGATACGATCAAATAGTGAGTGAGTGCAAATGGATATAAAAATGCTAGCTACTTAATCAAGTGAGGTTAAGATATAATTAAATAAAATACACAATATGCAATAACATAAAAAATAAAATATAATCCAAAAAAGTGTTCAAAAAGTTGATCAACAAATGTTAGTGAAGAACAAAAATAAGTCAATCAAAACTAAAAATGGAAAAAATGGGTGATGAAAAGCAAGGTGAAAGTGAGGAAATTGATTCCTTCCAATGTTAGTTACTTTAACAGATCCAAAATCCTGAGTGTGGTAGCTGAAGTAGCTGATTGGATCCTAGCACCTGTCAGCTGCTCCTATGGTATCCTAAAAAGTGTCCCTGTAAAAAAAGAAGAAAAGAAGAGAAGAGAAGAGAGAAGAAGAAAAAAGAAGAAAGAAGAGAAAGAAGAAGAAAAGTAACCCCCATAATTTGGTCAGACCACTCTGCAGTTTCCTGCAAGCTAACATGAGCCCAGACTCCATTAAAACAATTCCGGTGGCATTTAGATGACACCCTTTTAAAAGATAAACTATTGGGGGACTTCCGGGCAGCGGCCATCTTGATGGTCGCACTGAGCTTCAGCTCCTGAGCTATTCACCAATTTCATCTAAAATCTCACTAAACTCTTGGTGATAGAACATATAAATAGGTGGAGAAGCTTGGCTGAGGGCACTCTGACCCAAAAACAGGGATTTTGGACTGTAGTGTGGACAACGTGCCATCAGTACAGGACTTTATTCTTTGAGGCCTTCCCTTATTGCTGAGGCGTCATTTGTCCTCACACCTGCCGTGCCATTGTTAAATGGCCAGTGCTCTAACTTTGTGGGAGAAAGTGTATACACAATGGAAGATGGAGATATATCAATTACGGGTACTCTTGCCAGATTACTGAATGCACAACTCAAAACAATCACTGACCATCTGACATGGGATTGGAGTAGTGCCCGCAAGCCCAAGCCTCCGACATACTCTTGTAAGGGGCCAGACACCGTCTTTAAAACTGAAGAACAAATAAGTTGGGACCAATATGCTCTACTAGAGGGGAAAACCGCTGCACAGCTCCGGATTGCACATGGCACTGCCACGAAAAATGATGACCGGAATGAGGGCCTAGACAGCAAAGAGATCCCCTCTAAGACAGCAAGCAGGAGCCTCTTAACCCCCTCACACACACAGAGGATTTCAGCACAGAACGAGAGTGCGAGCGCTGCACTAACCTACTATGCCTCTGCTGGAGGCGAGCTGCATGGAATCGGGTCGTCGGCTGTGGTTTGTTATCCGGAGCGCCTCCCACAGCCCCGTGCAGGAGTGTTGCCTGTGTTTGCTCGGACTGTCCTGGAGGCTGTTAGCTGCATGGCCGCTCTCGATGGTGTAGGCTCTCTAGGCAAACTGCATCCTATCACGACATCTAAGTTGCCAATCTCCAAGCTCTTTTGGCACCCCCATATTAGGCCCCTGATGATTTACTATGGGCACGCTCTGAACAGTGGGGACTTGAGTTGCGGAGCCTCAGTTTTTACCAAGCCGGAGGGCAATTTGTTTCAGCTATTTGATCCTGGGGGCATAACATGGAGACTCGGTGTGGGTTAGTCTCCCACATACTTACATGCCTCATGAAGATGCGCAGCGGGCTCTTCCCAGCTCCTAATGTACCGGAAAATTCGCAGTTCCACGGACTCTCTAACATGTGTTTGGGAGCTAAGTGTGTATTAGATATGTGTTTAACTGGCACTTCATGATATAGACCAATAATTATATCTTTATGTTTGTCCACCCAGATACCTTGAAATAGTTTATCAGTTATATGTCTACAGTTTAAACAGCTCATTCTACTCACACACGTTAATGTGTCTTTAGTGTACAGATTCACTTAGTCAGATGCCATAGATTTGCCTCAACAACACTTTGTTCCCATAACATTGGACTGTTCGCTTAGATATCTTAATTATGTATTACCGAAAAGGAGGTTAACTACTAACAATAACTGTCCTTGTTTGTATATTTTTTACGTGTGGGTGAAGGGGTTTATGAATGTTATATATTATATGTGGCAATCATTCTTAGTCATTCAACTGAAGTTTTTTTTACCTTAGTCACTTAGCCATGCCATCACTCTAACCAGTTTTATTCACACTATATACCTTTAAACTTTTATACCTTTACACCTGCATTATCTGTAGTTTAGCTCACAGGTTGACCTATACTATCCTAAGGTAACTACTTTGAGATGTTCCTTTTCATAATCCTCCACTACATTATTACAGCCTTGCTTCTCATAGGCTCCAAGCTGAGGAGTAAACTTACTTATTTCCCAATATTTTACCCTAGCACGGTCTACCCTCTGTATTAGTGTTCAAAATCCTGCTATTGGATTTGGAGTCTAAACAGCCTATTATTGTTATGAGGCCTAGCTTATTATGCTTCACTTTTGTTATATCCCATACCATGTGCTTTGCAGAGCTATATATTCTTCACATAATACACTAAAAGTAAGCGTGTACCATTTCTCTCCTTATTATATATCACTTTAGTTTTTCTCAAACTAAGCCATATAAAAATCCCCTTCCCAGAAAGCTATAAAATCCCGAGGTGTACTAGTTGAGGCCCAAGAGAGGTCTCATTGTTCCAGTTTACCTTCTATTATGTATATTTTTTTTTTTTAGCACTAGAGGTCCAAAAGTGGCCTATTGAGTCATGTTAGAAGGTTTCGCAAGGTACAGGCAATGAGTAGTAATACTGTTAACTAAATCTGTTAAATATACTTTTTCTGTGCCGTAAGATGCAGTGCGAACGTATTGTTCTTGTAATGCTATATGCTGTAACTTACACACTAATGTATACATGTTGTATGCCTGTTTTTATCACCTCAATAAAAATATTTAAAAAAAAAAAAAAAAAAAAAAAAAAAGATAAACTATTAATTCAGCAGACTGAACAATTGCTGAAATAATTTTTCCAGATTAACAACACTCCTGAAATTGACCCGTTTGTACTGTGGGAGACACATAAGTGTTTTCTGACAGGAGAATTAATTAAGGCAAAATCGACCCAAACTAAAGAAAAGAGAGCACTCCACAATGACTTGAATACTAATTTAACCCTATGGGACAGGTCCCATAAATTGCACCTCACAGAAGAGATTATTAAGACAAAACTGGACCAGGCCGCCAATAGGCTTAGAGAATTCCTTCAACAAGCTGCTCACACCCAAGCCTTTAAACTACAGCAAATTTTTTTTATCAAGGGCAACAAACCTGGAAAATTGCTGGCTAGGGCGCTTAGGGCCAAACAAATGACCAACTATATCTCCCACCTTCAGGCACCTCTAGGTAACAGAATAGCAGATTCACTGGGGATTGCAGACGGTATTCGTGACTTTTACTCCAAGTTATACAACCTCTTCCTTGACAGAGATAGGGACCGACAGGTACACGACTGTCAGACATACCTGAGACATGTAGAGCTATCGAAATTAACACAGGATCAAACTGATCTACTAAAGCAACCTTTTACAGCTAGAGAAATTGAGTTAGCTATTAAGTCATTAACACAGGGTAAGAGTCCGGGACCAGACGGCTTTACTGGCGGCTATTATAAAAAATGTAAACACATCCTAATACCACATCTATTAGCTGTCTTCAGACATATTGGGGAGTGCAACACTTTGCCGTCATCTATGCTCAAGCAAGGGTCACTGTGATTCCTAAACCAAACAAGGACCCAGCGCTCCCATCTAGCTATAGACCCATTTCGCTGTTAAATGTAGACATAAAAATCTACTCTAAAGTGCTGGCCAATAGACTAAATGGCCTCTTAACCATCATTGATACATCCAGACCAGGTGGGTTTTGTACCGCGGAGAGAGGCAAAAGACAATACGGTTAGAGTCCTTCCTCTCCTACAGTATTCTAAAGTACAAAAACTCCCTTTTATATTACTGTCTACTGACGCTGAAAAAACTTTTGACGGACTTGACTGGACCTTTCTTAAATTGACCCTAGAAAAATTTGGCCTCCCGGACAGCTTCATAAATTGCATATTTGTACTATACTCTTCCCCTACAGTCAGAATACGGGTCAATAGCATCCTGTCAGAGCCCTTCCAAATTCAAAATGGAACTATACAGTGTTGCCCTCTGTCACCACTGTTATTAATGTTAGCAATGGAGGTAGTTGCATATGCCTTGCACGCAAACCCAGAGGTTCAGGGAATCACGCTAGATAATACCCAGTATAAATTAGCACTCTATGCGGATGATTTATTATTAACACTGACCTCACCCAGATCCTCTCCGTGGCGCAAACCAATCTTGAAGATTATGGTAGAGTGTATAATTATTCTGTTAACCTAACCAAATCAGAAATCTTAGCCGTTAACCTCACTAAAAGGGAAACACTGAAATTGGCACAACAGACCCCATACTTAATCCAAACATCATCCCTAAAGTACCTTGGAGTACACCTAACAACCTGTCCCCAATGACTAGTAGAACTTAATTATGATGCCCTTCTAACGACTTTAACTATGGAGACCTCTAGCTGGCTGAACAAAAAAATTTCATGGATAGGTAGAATGTTGTCAAGATGACACTCCTCCACAAATTCCTTTATATATTCCAAACCCTACCAATTCCCCAACCCTACCAATTCCCCTCCCGGAAACTTACATACCCAAACTACAAAGCATGATTAACTCATACATCTGGAAAAAAAGCCTCCCAGAATAGCAAAAAGCACATTGTATATGACCAAACTGAGCGGAGGCTTAGGAGTTCCTGATATGGCAAAATATAGAGCAGCAGTGTTTATTCGTAGAGTCCTTGACTGGTGTACATATGCAGTTGACAGCAGTGGATTGTGGATCCGCTTAGAACATTCGATCACAGCTACACCCCAGTTAGGTGCTTTTTGCTGGCAACAGCCATATAATCACCCGCACTCCATAAAAAATTACACAATTATCAAAGAAACCCTAGATATGTGGTTCAGCCTGATCCGTAAATATACTCATATCTTGCAGAGTATATGAATATTCTGATGAATATTACATATGTCTACATATATATGTATATTTTATACACTGTATATGTTAGATGAGACCTCAGGATTAATTGAACCTGAGTTTGTTGAACACAGCTTCTAATCCACTGTAGGTCCCCACCCCCTACCAAATGGGTTAGCTGGGTGAATACACGTTTATCAGGATTGAAAATCAGCATAGCTTTTGAAGCACGACCTCCTGCTGTGTAAAATACACAGACATTTTCCAAAAGGAACTAACTCAGTGACCATGCTCATTTGACTATATGCAGAGTTTTATGACTCTAAGACATTTGGTCTACCCAATTTAAAACAATCACTTAAAAGGATCAAATCTAAAATAGTTGGATAAGCATAGTACTTACAGGAAACCCCTTTGATTATTTAGAATAAATGATCTGTGTTTTGGGTGGAGAATATGCTTGGGAGCCCTCTGGAATTTGTAACCTAAACTTTTGTAGATTCAAAGTAAGACATATGTTGCAGATATATGGCTGGGGAGAAGGTGACACAAATAGAATTAAATACATTTTGCAAAGGGAACAATGCATAATCTGCTGGATTTTATATCATTTCAGATCTACATAGAAATGAATGTGCATATATATGTATATATATATATATATATATATATATATATATATATATATATATATATATATATATATATATATATATATATATATATATATATATATATATGTTTTGAAAACATAAAAGGTCTTACTTAGCCTCTGTGTTTTTAAGAATATTTGTGGACCTGGAAAGAAATAATTAATGACACTTATTTTTATTTCAGATCTATTCAGACAGGATTCAGATATCCAGGAAGAAATGCACAGAAATATGAAACATGCTGTATATGCATGAATACCATATTAGAGGTACAAATGCTACTAATCTGTAACTGTCAGCATTATAAATTGGTAATATAATATAATCAGAAAATTCATAAAACCCCACCCTATCTAAAACAAATATTATGAATAATTGCTATAAAAAGTTATGGTCTGATTAAATAATCATTTTATAAAAGTAATTAAGTTGTTTAAAAATGTTTAGAAATTTTAAAGGTGAATTTGTTTTGTTTGTATGTCTGCTGCCACCTAGTGTTATGATGCGAAATTGCAGCCATGAGATGATTGGTTGTTGTAAAGAATGCATTTCCTTGACAACACATTTACCAAATAAACCAATCCATGTTCAGTTGCAAAGAACCAATCCAAGACAAGGCCGTGGGCATTTCCAATATTCACCAATGACTGATAATAATCAAAAACAGGGAGGGGTGATATCAGATGATTTAAACCCCAGCATAGAGACTGATCAGGAGGTTGTTGGCTGACTCCTGTAGGGAATAACTACTGTAGTTGTTATTAAAGCACACACCTACTATTGGACTCCATATGCATTTTCCCCAAATTTTGAATTTCTGAGGTGAAATTGGATCTGTTAAGAAACATTGGAAACTGGATTGCTGTTTATTTAGTGATGTATACAAGGTTTCATGTAAGATAAGTTATATGCATAGCCATTACAGTTAATAGATTTAAAGAGCAGATTGTACTTTTAAACTGTGTGTCATTGTTTTAGTTAGCTCTTAGCCTTCCTATTTGTATGCAAGCATTTAAAGTAAGCATTTACTATTGCTGTATGTAGCAGAGTTAAAGAAATAGTTTGGATTTAAAGTTAGCATTTCACAGCCTATATATTGTTTAAATCTGTATTTGATTGACTAAGTAACTCATCTGTGCAAGTTATGATATTGTAAGTTAATTTTGTATTAGGATAAATTGCAGTTAAATATCAGAATATATATATTACCCTATTGATTATAAGCACTGTTGCTTGGATGTTAAAGGCTATTTATAAATAAGGTTGGTTTTAAAGGTAAGCGTGTATGAACTTTGCATACAATATTTAAATAGTTTTCAAGCGCATATAATATTATTTCATATTCCTTTTATTGCAAATATATTTCAAAAATGTTCATGGATATTAACTAAATAAAAGAGTTCAGGTATTTATATTAATTTTATTTGTTGTCTTAGTAGAAGTATATTGATTGTGGGTTCAGTCTAAAGGAAGATCTGTTAAATATATTCCCTGCCATATACTCACACATTGTTTGGAGAATACTGCTAAGATTTTCATAAATATACTGACAATCTCCTTGATTCCATATCCACTGACGACAGTCCTGTCTAACCTAGAATTCCCAATAGGTCTCTCCATTACGTCTATACAACTGTCTAATATACATAGCCTATTGCCTTTCCATGACATTATTGACTCAGGGAATTTGATCTCCAAACAAAACCTCTCATCACTGCACATTACGCACTTCACACAATGGTTCAAATACTCCCAGTTGAGGCATTTCTTTGATACCCATAGACAAAAACACCTTTTAGTCAGAGACCTCACTGTATTTGAGAAACTGTGCTGTGCTGAAGAGACACCCCCTCATACAAACTCTCTATGCACTTTTAAATAATCCACCCACGATCATGCATACCAAAACCATAATTTCTTGGCACAAAGAGCTACCTTACACCTTGAGTGAGGGTGAGTGGGCGACAATATTTTGCAAAATGAGTAGCGTGGCACACTCGGCATCACTTCTAGAAACAAACTACAAATTTATACTCAGGTGGTATCTTACACCACGATGTCTAAAATACATCTACCCCAAGCTTCAGAACACTGCTGGTGTACATGTGTAGAACAGGGATCTCCATATCACCTGTGGTGGACATGCCCAAAGATTAACCAGTTTTGGGCTGACATATATTCTACAATCCTAGAATGTGAGTTTGACTTGGATCCATTAGTGTATTTATTTAATGTTTCCCCTAGACTACCTTCTAAACAACATGAAGCTCTCTTATAACTAGCAATCTGTAGTGCCAAACAGGTGATTCCATGGATGTGGAATTAAGAATCTCCACACTGAACATGTGGGTCACACAGATGACTACCAACCTGAAACTAGAAAGATATTACTATTATTCGATGGATAGATTAGATTTCTATGCTGAGATAATGTTCTACTGGGAAACTAACTATTTTGTGTAGATGATTAATCTGAGTATATGCCCCCTGACTGATGGAGTTGGGCATGGGTACCCGATTCCAGCCTCCTAGCTCTAAGGACACTCCATGGGAGAGGCAGTATATTAAAGATAGGAGATTAGTTGCAACTAACAGGCTGATGTGCTGTCTTGACCGCCCAAAAAACATACCCCCCTTTTATGTTCATCAGTGCTGAGACTACCCCTGATGCTGACCCTCTCGAGGGCAATTCATTGTTATTTAAAGAAGCAAAGCAACGTGATACCTGAAACTGTATCTATAGATCTGGGTAACTATTTCAACTAACTGCATTATTTCCATTTGCAAAAGGACTAAATGTATATGAACTCTGTCACATCGCAACTTGGCTTTTTCATTTTTCTGTTCTTGTTGTTATGTTTAATATAAAAGAGATTTGGGGATAATTGCAGATAGATTATATTTTACGCAATTATCTTAGCAATGTACACAACTGTATTCAACATACTATTGTAACTGCACAAGATAATGTTATTCTCACTTTCTGTACTTTGTTCTTTGTACCATGTGAAAACCTCAATAACAAAGTTTTAAACAAAAAAAAAAATACAAACTCACCTGTGAAATAAAAATAAAACCTAAGCTAGCTACAATATAACTATTTGTTATATTGTAGCTATCTTATATTTTATTTCAGAGGTAAGTTACTTTGTATTTAGTTTTAAATAGGTATACTATTTATTTACGGCTAGATTTAGAGTTTTGTCGGTAACGACCCGCGTAGCTAACGCTGGCTTTTTTCTGGCCGCAGCTTTAAATAACTCTGGTATTGAGAGTCCACAGAATGGCTGCGTTAGGCTCCAAAAAGGGAGCGTACAGGCATATTTAACGCCACTGCAACTCTCGATACCAGAGTTGCTTACGGATGCGGCCAGCCTCAAAAACATGCTCGTGCACGATTCCCCCATAGAAAACAATGGGGCTGTTTGAGCTGAAAAAAAAAACTAACACCTGCAAAAAAGCCGCGTTCAGCTCCTAACGCAGCCCCATTGTTGTCTATGGGGAAACACTTCCTACGTCTGCACCTAACACCCTAACATGAACCCCGAGTCTAAACACCACTAACCTTACACTTATTAACCCCTATTCTGCCGCCCCTGCTATCGCTGACCCCTGCATATTATTTTTAACCCCTAATCTGCCGCTCCGTAAACCGCCGCTACTTACATTATCCCTATGTACCCCTAATCTGCTGCCCCTAACACCGCCGACCCCTATATTATATTTATTAACCCCTAATCTGCCCTCCACAACGTCACCTTCACCTGCCTACACTTATTAACCCCTAATCTGCCGAGCGGACCGCACCGCTATTATAATAAAGTTATTAACCCCTAATTCGCCTCACTAACCCTATAATAAATAGTATTAACCCCTAATCTGCCCTCCCTAACATCGCCGACACCTAACTTCAAACATTAACCCCTAATCTGCCGACTGGAGCTCACCGCTATTCTAATAAATGTATTAACCCCTAAAGCTAAGTCTAACCCTAACACTAACACCCCCCTAAGTTATATATAATTTAAATCTAACAAAATTAATTAACTCTTATTAAATAAATTATTCCTATTTAAAGCTACCACCACCCACATACCCCTAATCTAACCCAAACCCCCTTTAAATAAACCTAACACTAATCCCCTGAAGATCTTCCTACCTTATCTTCACCATACCAGGTTCACCGATCGATCCAGAAGAGCTCCTCCGATGTCCTGATCCAAGCCCAAGCGGGGGTCTGAAGATGTCCATGATCCGGCTGAAGTCATCATCCAAGCGGGAGCTGAAGAGGTCCATGATCCGGCTGAAGTCTTCTATCAACCTAGAATCCTATCAGCCAATCGGAATTCGAGGGACGCCATCTTGGATGACGTCCCTTAAAGGAACCGTCATTCTTCAGTTGGACGTCGTCGGAAGAAGATGGGTCCACGCTGGATGTCTTCACGATGGAGCTGGTCCTCATCGGATGAAGATAGAAGATGGTTGCCGGTCCAGATCTACTCTTCTTCCCGGATAGGATGAAGACTTTGGACCCTCTTCTGGACTTCTTCAGCCGTCGGATGATGGATGTCTAGCCCCCGCTTGGGTTGGATGAAGATTTTGGAGCCAGGACCGATCGGTGTGATACCCGGCGAGGTGAAGATAAGGTAGGAAGATCTTCAGGGGCTTAGTGTTAGGTTTATTTAAGGGGGGTTTGGGTTAGATTAGGGGTATGTGGGTGGTGGGTTGTAATGTTGGGGGGGGGTATTGTATGTGTTTTCTTACAGGCAAAAGAGCTGAATTTCTTGGGGCATGCCCCGCAAAGGGCCCTTTGAACTTTTGTAATTTAGAATAGGGTAGGGCATTTTTTTATTTTGGGGGGGGGCTTTGTTATTTTATTAGGGGGCTTAGAGTAGGTGTAATTAGTTTAAAATTGTTGTAATATTTTTCTAATGTTTGTAAATATTTTTATTTTTTGTAACTTAGTTCTTTTTTATTTTTTGTACTTTAGTTAGTTTATTTCTTTGTATTTATTCGTAGATATTGTATTTAATTAATTTATTGATAGTGTAATGTTAGGTTTAATTGTAGATAATTGTAGGTATTGTATTTAATTAATTTATTGATAGTGTAGTGTTAGGTTTAATTGTAACTTAGGTTAGGATTTATTTTACAGGTAATTTTGTAATTATTTTTAACTATTTTAGCTATTAAATAGTTCTTAACTATTTAATAGCTATTGTACCTGGTTTAAATAAATACAGTTACCTGTAAAATAAATATAAATCCTAAAATAGCTATAATATAATTATAATTTATATTGTTGCTATATTAGGATTTAGGAATAATTTATTTAATAAGAGTTAATTAATTTCGTTAGATTTAAATTATATTTAATTTAGGGGGGTGTTAGTGTTAGGGTTAGACTTAGTTTTAGGGGTTAATACATTTATTAGAATAGTGGTGATCTCCAGTTGGCAGATTAGGGGTTAATACTTGAAGTTAGGTGTCGGCGATGTTAGGGAGGGCAGATTAGGGGTTAATACTATTTATTATAGGGTTATTGAGGCGGGAGTGAGGCAGATTAGGGGTTAATAACTTTATTATAGTAGCGGTGCGGTCCGCTCGATAGATTAGGGGTTATTAAGTGTAGGCAGGTGGAGGCGACATTGAGGGGGGCAGATTAGGGATTAATAAATATAATATAGGGGTCGGCGGTGTTAGGGGCAGCAGATTAGGGGTACATAAGGATAACGTAGGTGGCGGTCGGCAGATTAGGGGTTAATTATTGTAGGTAGCTGGCGGCGACGTTGTGGGGGGCAGGTTAGGGGTTAATAAATATAATATAGGGATCGGCGGTGTTAGGGGCAGCAGATTAGGGGTACATAAGTATAACGTAGGTGGCGGTCAGCAGATTAGGGGGTTAAAAATTTTTAATTGAGTGGCGGCGATGTGGGGGGACCTCGGTTTAGGGGTACATAGGTAGTTTATGGGTGTTAGTGTACTTTAGAGCACAGTAGTTAAGAGCTTTATGAACCGGCGTTAGCCCAGAAAGCTCTTAACTACTGACTTTTTTCTGCGGCTGGAGTTTTGTCGTTAGATTTCTAACGCTCACTTCAGACACGACTCTAAATACCGGAGTTAGGAAGATCCCATTGAAAAGATAGGATACGCAATTGACGTAAGGGGATCTGCGGTATGGAAAAGTTGCGGCTGAAAAGTGAGCGTTAGACCCTTTCCTGATTGGCTCCAAATACCGGCGGTAGCCTAAAACCAGCGTTAGGAGCCTCTAACGCTGGTTTTCACGGCTACCGCCAAACTCTAAATCTAGGCCTTAGTTAATAATTGTTATTTTAATTTAGGTCTATTTTTAATTATGTTATAGTTAGGGGGTGTTATGTTTAGGGTTAGGTTTAAAGTTTATTTTAACTAGGTAGTTAGTAAATAGTTAATAACTATTAGTTATATTGTAGCTTGCTTAGGTTTTATTTCACAGGTAAGTTACTTTGTATTTAGTTATATATACTATTTATTAACGGCTAGATTTGGAGTTTGGCGGTAGATGGGGTGCTAACGCTACATGTGGTTTATGTCTAACGCACGGCATTGTTTAACGCCGGTATTTAGAGTTTCAAAAAAAGCTTCTAACGATACTCCTAACGCGTGTATTTCACACGCGGAATCCTGCACGCGTTAGACAGTCTCCCATAGAGATCAATGGAAATGCAAACAAACACGCTTTTTTCATCTAACACTCGATCTCGCGAGAAATACGCACAGCTCGGTCATATGACGCATACCACATCATGCACAACAATAACACGCCGCAAATGTCACAACAACAATCACTAAACAAAGCACTAAAGCATTACACATTCAGAAGAGGGGGGAATTTAATTTAAATAAAATACAGGGAATACGCATATACTTTAAGATGCGGAAATACGGAAAATAACAACAAGGAAAAAAAAAAAAAAACATATACTAGCAAAATACTCGCATTCAATATTACTATATATTAGGACAAACATACATATACAACACTTCACTAATACCACACCATCGCAAATTAACATTTAAACATAATACTATTGGACAATGTTATAGAAAACGAGCACTATGACATCATCTCATTCTACTCATTCCACAAATACTAACTCCAAATGAGCAAATTCACACACCTAATACACATTGCACAAATAATAAGTAAGAATAAAGCACACCTGAACACAATTTACAACGCAAACCGGTACATCATTAAACATTTACACAGGGTATACAGGGAGTGCAGAATTATTAGGCAAATGAGTATTTTGACCACATCATCCTCTTTATGCATGTTGTCTTACTCCAAGCTGTATAGGCTCGAAAGCCTACTACCAATTAAGCATATTAGGTGATGTGCATCTCTGTAATGAGAAGGGGTGTGGTCTAATTACATCAACACCCTATATCAGGTGTGCATAATTATTAGGCAACTTCCTTTCCTTTGGCAAAATGGGTCAAAAGAAGGACTTGACAGGCTCAGAAAAGTCAAAAATAGTGAGATATCTTGCAGAGGGATGCAGCACTCTTAAAATTGCAAAGCTTCTGAAGCGTGATCATCGAACAATCAAGCGTTTCATTCAAAATAGTCAACAGGGTCGCAAGAAGCGTGTGGAAATACCAAGGCGCACAATAACTGCCCATGAACTGAGAAAAGTCAAGCGTGCAGCTGCCAAGATGCCACTTGCCACCAGTTTGGCCATATTTCAGAGCTGCAACATCACTGGAGTGCCCAAAAGCACAAGGTGTGCAATACTCAGAGACATGGCCAAGGTAAGAAAGGCTGAAAGACGACCACCACTGAACAAGACACACAAGCTGAAACGTCAAGACTGGGCCAAGAAATATCTCAAGACTGATTTTTCTAAGGTTTTATGGACTGATGAAATGAGAGTGAGTCTTGATGGGCCAGATGGATGGGCCCGTGGCTGGATTGGTAAAGGGCAGAGAGCTCCAGTCCGACTCAGACGCCAGCAAGGTGGAGGTGGAGTACTGGTTTGGGCTGGTATCATCAAAGATGAGCTTGTGGGGCCTTTTCGGGTTGAGGATGGAGTCAAGCTCAACTCCCAGTCCTACTGCCAGTTTCTGGAAGACACCTTCTTCAAGCAGTGGTACAGGAAGAAGTCTGCATCCTTCAAGAAAAACATGATTTTCATGCAGGACAATGCTCCATTACACGCGTCCAAGTACTCCACAGCGTGGCTGGCAAGAAAGGGTATAAAAGAAGAAAATCTAATGACATGGCCTCCTTGTTCACCTGATCTGAACCCCATTGAGAACCTGTGGTCCATCATCAAATGTGAGATTTACAAGGAGGGAAAACAGTACACATCTCTGAACAGTGTCTGGGAGGCTGTGGTTGCTGCTGCACGCAATGTTGATGGTGAACAGATCAAAACACTGACAGAATCCATGGATAGCAGGCTTTTGAGTGTCCTTGCAAAGAAAGGTGGCTACATTGGTCACTGATTTGTTTTTGTTTTGTTTTTGAATGTCAGAAATGTATATTTGTGAATGTTGAGATGTTATATTGGTTTCACTGGTAAAAATAAATAATTGAAATGGGTATATATTTGTTTTTTGTTAAGTTGCCTAATAATTATGCACAGTAATAGTCACCTGCACACACAGATATCCCCCTAAAATAGCTATAACTAAAAACAAACTAAAAACTACTTCCAAAACTATTCAGCTTTGATATTAATTAGTTTTTTGGGTTCATTGAGAACATGGTTGTTGTTCAATAATAAAATTAATCCTCAAAAATACAACTTGCCTAATAATTCTGCACTCCCTGTATAAGCACCACACAAGAATGGCTTCTCTCACTGTGTTGCTGGTGGGTTTTTGGAGATTGGAGCTTATAGATTTTTTGCATTATTGTGAGTCAGTTAGTGGTTGTGGGAGTTAGAGAGTTAGTGGTAGTGTGAGTTAGAGAGTTAGTGGTAGTGGGAGTTAGAGAGGTAGTGGTAGTGTGAGTTAGAGAGTTAGTGGTAGTGTGAGTTAGAGAGTTAGTGCTAGTGTGAGCTAGAGAGTTAGTGCTAGTGTGAGTTAGAGAGTTAGTGGTAGTGTGAGTTAGAGAGTTAATGCTAGTGTGAGTTAGAGAGTTAGTGCTAGTGTGTGTTAGTGAACGACAGTTGGTTTGGGTGAGTGTGCGAGTGCTTTTTCTCTACACTTAACACATTTACACGCAAACACATTCAATACATACATACACTTATCAATAACATTACATACACTCCATACCACATACCCTCTCATACTACACTCCATACCCCATTCCCTGTACTCCCATTCCCTGTAATCCCATTTACTCTTATCCCATACCCCATCCCCATCCCATCCCCATCCCCTAGTTACATTTAGTTTACATATCCTCCTTTTAGTCTTCTTCTTCATTTTGTTCATTTAAATACTCCTTACCCTCTTTTATTTATATCCCTTTCACACTTTCAGCACTTATTTTGGTCTTTTTAGTTCTTTATTTTGACCCCCTTTCATTTGATCACACTCACTTTTTGTTTGCTTAGTTGGGGTTTAGTTTAGGGAAGAGATGGAGGGCAGGCAGGGGAGAGGTAGAGGGGGAGGAGAGGGAGGGGGAGAGGAACAGGACAGGAAGGGGGGCAGGAAGCGGGGGTGGAAGCGGTGGGTGGACCCAGCCACTTGGTTCAAGATGAACAAGTGGCTGGGCCCAGTGGCGGACAAAGTAGGGCTTCACAGTCCGGGAAACAGAGGGCATCGTCACAGGGGAAGGCCAAGGCGACTAGGGAGGCGAGGTTTTCGATGGAGGAGAAGGAGGCCCTAGTAGAAGCCTATATGGCCAGGTATAGGAGGCTGCAGCATCAGAAGACCACCCCAACTGAGAAGAGGAAGCTCTGGCATGAGATAAGGAATGCAGTCAATGCAGTGGGTGGCCGGAACAGAGATATGGACTCTATTAAACATCGCTACCGGGACTGCAAGATGGATCTTAAGAAAAAGTTAAGCCGGGAGGCCTGACATGCCGCAGGAACCGGTGGCGGCTCTGCACTGGAAATCGATTACTGCCGATGGGAGGAAATGTTGCGTCCCAGCATCTCCGAGGTGGATATAGTCGGTATCAGAGGAATTGATACCGGGAACCTGCCATTCTCATCTGACGGTAAGCTCATTTAAGAATAAATTAACATACGAATGTATTTCAAGGGACACTATACGCAAACCTTTCCTTTCATGATTAAGGTAGAGAATACAATTTTAAACAACATTCCAATTTACTTATATTACCTAATTTGATTCATTCTTTAGATATACTTTAATGAAAAAATAGCCATGCACACGGTGAACCAATCACAGGAGGCAACTATATTCAGCTACCAATCAGCAGCTTCTAAGCATATCGATATGCTTTTCAGCAAAGAATATACAGAGAATGAAGCTAATTAGATAAGAAAAGTACATTAGAAAGTTGATTATAATTGTATGCTTCTAAATCATGAAAGATAAAACATTGGGTTTCATGTCCCCTTAAGGATCAGATTAATGCTATTACGTTGTTTACACGCATTCACAATTACTTTGCGGTTACATCAGTATCTAGGCTATAGGTTAGGTGTGCATTTAAACAGACTGAAAACAAACGCTAAAACATTCAGATTGACCAGAGATATCACAAACACGGTTTAGAAAATGCGGAAATCGTATTGATTGTTAGATTTCAAATTGGATTAATGAGGCTGCATTTGTAATTGTATCGTAAGCTAAGTAATTTAAAGCTTTATTTGGAAATATGCTAATATATACATTTATTTCTTTTTCTAATATACAGAGCCTGGGGAGGAGGCAGCACAGCAAATACAGGCTCCTCCTTTTCCCCGGGATGAGAGTGGTGGGGATGAATCTCCACCTCGGAGGGAAGAGGCCCCCCTTGACGAAGAGGCCCCTCTTGACGAAGAGGCCCCCCTTGACGACGAGGCCCCGGAAGCAGAGGAAGAGGCCGCGGAAGCAGAGGCCCCTCAAGGACCAGCAGGCCGCCGTGCACCAGCAGGCCGCCGTGCACAGGCACCCCGCCATGCACAACAAGAGGAAATAGCGGAGGTGCTGGTTCTACTAGACTACATTGACCAGATGCGTAACTCCCGGATACAAAATATAGAAGGCAGAACTAGAATTATTGAAGGACAAAACAAAATCATTGAAGGCCAAACCCAAATCATACACCTCCTTACTCGAATAGAAGAAGGCCAAAACAGAACCTTTAGACTCCAACAAGAGATTTTTTAATTTCTTCCGGGAGGCGCATGCTGGTCTGTCTCCTGCTGGTCTGCCTCCTGGTCCGCCATCTGCTGGTCTGCCTCCTGCTCCTGGGCCTCCTGCTCCTGGGCCGCCATCTGCTGGGCCTCCTGCTCCTGGGCCGCCATCTGCTGGGCCTCCTGCTCCTGGGCCGCCATCTGCTGGGCCTCCTGCTCCTGGGCCGCCATCTGCTGGGCCTCCTGCTCCTGGGCCACCATCTGCTGGGCCTCCTGCTCCTGGGCCGCCATCTGCTGGGCCTCCTGCTGCTGGGCCTCCTGCTGCCGGGCCATCTTCTCCTGCCGGGCCATCTTCTCCTGCCGGCCCATCTCCTCCTGCAGGCCCATCTCCTCCTCCTCACCTTGGTCGTCCCAGTACTCTTCCTTCCACTCTTCCCACAACATCTCCAATGAGAATTCGTTGGAGTCGGCAGTTGACCCTCCCAGAGCCTCAGCCCCGTGGGAAGAGGGGAAGGAAGAGGAAGGAAGTATTTGTTTTCATGTTTAATGTTTTTTTTATTTAATGTGTAATGGATAGGTATGTGATGATGTGGTTTTCATACACTTGTGGACCACACTCTGTATATAATCTACTTCTATGGGACCAGGTCCATGGAGGCAGATTGTTTGCAGAGTGTGGGTTATAAGTGTGTGAAAACCACATCACATACCTATCCTTGTTCATGATATTGATTGGTTTCTGTGATGTGATGTCCAAACTGTTTCCCAAATCGCAAACAAAATTACCATTACAATTATCCATGATGGCATATTAATGTTTGAATGCCAATAACACAGCTTAAAGGGACAGTCAGAATTATTGATTACAAAGAAAACACTGTATTATGCATTATCAAGTTGTAAACAACAAAACATGGAGAAATACGTGTGACTTATGTGCTTACCCTTGTATCTATGCCTATGAAAAATGACCACTTATTTGTTGTTCTGACATAACAACATTTTAGACATCAATGATCAATACATGGTAAATATGCTGTATGAGCTCAAGGTTTTAGATATACAAATGCTATCCAAATGCCCTCTAGTGGTCAAATTGCATAATAATTAAATGCACTCTTCAAGCTCTAAGAAATGAGCACACAAACCTCATAGGTTTAGCTAGCAAATTAAAATAAACACAGACAAATGATTAATTGGTGAGAAACCTTTGATATCATTGATATTACAAAATTGACTTTTTTAATAATGCAAAACATTATTTGTTTTCTAAACTGTCCCTTTAACAAAATTACATATGCTAACATATAATATTTGCAGATTGTTGGTATATCTACATGTACTTGTTCAAACAATAAATATTGAAAACAGATTTATATTGACGTGTTAAATAAAGTCTATTTTCTTAAAGAGACATATTGTGTTAATTTTTTTTTAGAAAGACATTTGTTTTAACAATGAATATGGTTTAAAGTCCTTTTAGGAGTGGGGGGGGGGAAATATGCTAACAATAATATATTTGGAGATTAACCAATGTGGAACTCATACATGATACAAAAATCAACATTTGCATTAAAGGGACAGTATACTATATTTTTAACAGAACTGCATGTAATAGACACTACTAGAAACAACAAGATTAACATATACTGATATCAAAATCAATATTAAAAAGCTTTAAACACTTTCTAAGAAAATCGGGTTATCTCTATTGAAAATATAGATGAACCCCCATTACAACCGTAAAACAAGACAATACCCCATCATTAACATATGAAAAGACCCTTTACACAAACAGGAGAAAGCTGGAGATGGTACTCACATGAAACTTTGAGGCTTGGCGAGGAGTCTGAAAATTACTTACATTTTATTTGAACAGAAGCAAAAGGAGACGTGTATTTGGTAAACAATGGACTATATAACTAGAGACAAAATAAAATATTTTGGTTTTTAATGTGAGTGTCTAATGAACCTTTAAAAAAATATACGACGAAATTACATTTAGAAGAAGTCGGCATCATATATTTAGCATATGATAAAGATAAATGCATATTGATTACTTTATTCTAACACAATAGCGCATATTTATGAATTAGATATCTTTAACATTAAACACAACAGTCATTTTTCATAACAAGGAACATATTGTTGACAAACATATTAAACAACATGGACTATAGAGATTTGCACTTGCCTCGAAATATCTTATGCATGAAAACATTTTGCTAGACATCCAGCAAAAGAGAATGTGGTGGTCTTTATCAGCTATGGGTCAACAATGTAACATGATGCAAAAAATCCATATTCGCCATGTTTTTAAACTTTTCTTCTCATTCACAAATGTGTTTAACGTGCACAAACAAATATTGCGGGACTACGCAATACAATCAGACGTTTTTTTACCTTTGCATGTGACATCTTAATTAACATGGCGCTTCCTTGATCACGTAAGAACGCAATCCAATAAAAGGCGCATTCTTGATCACGTAAGAACGCAAACCAATAAAAGGCGCATCCTTGATCGCGTAAAAACGCCATCCAATAAAAGGTGCATCCTTGATCGCGTAAAAACGTCAGTCAATACAAGGAATCATTGGACAGCCTGGCAGGTGATGTCTTAAGCAACATGGTGCATCCGAGATCGCTGAAAAACCGCAGCCAATACAAGGACTCAGTTGACAGCTTGGCATATCAATAAGAAACGTATTTATATTTTAGTAACTAGTATGTGTCTAGATTGCTATCTAGGAATGTCACGAAATCATGAATCATCTTTTCAGACTTGACTGTCCCTTTAAATATAGCTATGGTGTATATCTTTAACATTTAAAAGATACACATGAGAAATACATATGCCACTGATGTTTTAAGATATGTTTAGATTGTTTTGGAATAACAATAATGACACATGTATTGATCAAACGTGTCATTTATTCAAGTTGAAATATGGTCAGCCTACCTATAGCCATATATGGGAGGAGAAGTATTTTTTTCAAATATTTGGAAAAACATATTCCTCATCTAAAATATGCGCATTACACACAGAGATTGATTTGGTTACACTTTTACAATAAGATAGAATTGAAAATGAAATACATGTGCTGTCAACATTACAATAAGATTGTTTATTAATAAGATTATATGTCCTTGTTCATGTAAAAAGGACAAACACGCTTTAGAAATGGAAATCCATTCATTAACAATTGTGCTCACCATCACTTAAAGGGACATGATTTTTATTTTTAAAAAGAGGATACACAGAGACAATACTATTTCAATAAAATGAACGCTTTACAGGGATTATATCATTGTATCAATCCTCAGATCATTTGGTAAAGGTGCATCAATTCATGCAGAGTTTATAAATACACACATGGATGTGAAATTTGAAATATACATATATATATACACAAATAACAATCTATATATACATATATAAAAGAATTACTATGCTAATCATAATCATGCAATGATAAAGCTTTTAGAAAAATATATAAAGACAAATAATAAAATTACATTGGAGATGTTAATCTTAAAGTCATTTACAATTGTATTACATATATGATTCAGGAAACACCATTATTTTTGGTAGGTCCCTTTAAGGATCAACCAGATAAACTAGAGATTTCAATCAATGACATGAATAAGGAGGACAAAGAATCATGCAATGACATGTCTTTTATTAGTATGTCAAAAAACATCAACAACGTTTATAAATAATCTGGTAAAGATCAGGAAAATTTGAGCCATATGACAAGGTAACAGAGTGCATCACAGTCCATGAAGAGGGTTGCCAAGGGCCAGCATAGCCCCATTGGAGACATATGACAAGGTAACAGAGTGCATCACAGTCCATGAAGAGAGTTGCCAAGGGCCAGCATAGCCCCATTGGAGCCATATGACAAGGTAACAGAGTGCATCACAGTCCATGAAGAGAGTTGCCAAGGGCCAGCATAGCCCCATTGTAAACATATGACAAGGTAACAGAGTGCATCACAGTCCATGAAGAGAGTTGCCAAGGGCCAGCATAGCCCCATTGGAGCCATATGACAAGGTAACAGAGTGCATCAAGTCCATGAAGAGAGTTGCCAAGGGCCAGCATAGCCCCATTGGAGCCATATGACAAGATAACAGAGTGCATCACAGTCCATGAAGAGAGTTGCCAAGGGCCAGCATAGCCCCATTGGAGACATATGACAAGGTAACAGAGTGCATCACAGTCCATGAAGAGAGTTGCCAAGGGCCAGCATAGCCCCATTGTAAACATATGACAAGGTAACAGAGTGCATCACAGTCCATGAAGAGAGTTGCCAAGGGCCAGCATAGCCCCATTGGAGCCATATGACAAGGTAACAGAGTGCATCACAGTCCATGAAGAGAGTTGCCAAGGGCCAGCACAGCCCCATTGGAGACATATGACAAGGTAACAGAGTGCATCACAGTCCATGAAGAGAGTTGCCAAGGGCCAGCATAGCCCCATTGGAGACATATGACAAGGTAACAGAGTGCATCACAGTCCATGAAGAGAGTTGCCGAGGGCCAGCATAGCCCCATTGGAGCCATATGACAAGGTAACAGAGTGCATCAAAGTCCATGAAGAGAGTTGCCAAGGGCCAGCATAGCCCCATTGTAAACATATGACAAGGTAACAGAGTGCATCACAGTCCATGAAGAGAGTTGCCAAGGGCCAGCATAGCCCCATTGGAGCCATATGACAAGGTAACAGAGTGCATCACAGTCCATGAAGAGAGTTGCCAAGGGCCAGCATAGCCCCATTGGAGCCATATGACAAGGTAACAGAGTGCATCACAGTCCATGAAGAGAGTTGCCAAGGGCCAGCATAGAACCATTGTAAACATATGACAAGGTAACAGAGTGCATCACAGTCCATGAAGAGAGTTGCCAAGGGCCAGCATAGCCCCATTGGAGCCATATGACAAGGTAACAGAGTGCATCAAGTCCATGAAGAGAGTTGCCAAGGGCCAGCATAGCCCCATTGGAGCCATATGACAAGATAACAGAGTGCATCACAGTCCATGAAGAGAGTTGCCAAGGGCCAGCATAGCCCCATTGGAGACATATGACAAGGTAACAGAGTGCATCACAGTCCATGAAGAGAGTTGCCAAGGGCCAGCATAGCCCCATTGTAAACATATGACAAGGTAACAGAGTGCATCACAGTCCATGAAGAGAGTTGCCAAGGGCCAGCATAGCCCCATTGGAGCCATATGACAAGGTAACAGAGTGCATCACAGTCCATGAAGAGAGTTGCCAAGGGCCAGCACAGCCCCATTGGAGACATATGACAAGGTAACAGAGTGCATCACCGTCCATGAAGAGAGTTGCCAAGGGCCAGCATAGCCCCATTGGAGACATATGACAAGGTAACAGAGTGCATCACAGTCCATGAAGAGAGTTGCCGAGGGCCAGCATAGCCCCATTGGAGCCATATGACAAGGTAACAGAGTGCATCAAAGTCCATGAAGAGAGTTGCCAAGGGCCAGCATAGCCCCATTGTAAACATATGACAAGGTAACAGAGTGCATCACAGTCCATGAAGAGAGTTGCCAAGGGCCAGCATAGCCCCATTGGAGCCATATGACAAGGTAACAGAGTGCATCACAGTCCATGAAGAGACTTGCCAAGGGCCAGCATAGCCCCATTGGAGCCATATGACAAGGTAACAGAGTGCATCACAGTCCATGAAGAGAGTTGCCAAGGGCCAGCATAGCCCCATTGGAGACATATGACAAGGTAACAGAGTGCATCACAGTCCATGAAGAGAGTTGCCGAGGGCCAGCATAGCCCCATTGGAGCCATATGACAAGGTAACAGAGTGCATCAAAGTCCATGAAGAGAGTTGCCAAGGGCCAGCATAGCCCCATTGTAAACATATGACAAGGTAACAGAGTGCATCACAGTCCATGAAGAGAGTTGCCAAGGGCCAGCATAGCCCCATTGGAGACATATGACAAGGTAAAAGAGTGCACCAGGCACAACAATAACCAGAAAAAAAGGCCAAATGGCAACCATAAAAAAAAACATCAACATGTGGACGGAGGATTCTTATCTGCGCCCTTGGGGCATCTTCAGATCCTCCACTTACTGGTCATCCCCTTCATCGTCCTGTGCATGTCCAGCTACAGATTCAAGCATTGAGTTCCACCACCTCATCTGACATAGAGTCATATGCTGAACCTGTAGCTGGGCCTGCATGGTGGCGGCCATCCCTCTCAGGACAGCTGCGTTCCTCAACACGGCCTGCTCTACGTGTGCTAGACCTTCTAGCATGAGCCATGTTGAGTCACAGCCTAAAATAAAGAAAAAATCAAATATTAATGATCATTACACAACAGACAAAATAAAAAGCAAAGATACATTGTCATCATAAAGACAAATAATTCTTTAAATTAATTTGTTGACATTGATTATTTACACATGAAATATGTTATTCAGACAGACCTAAACCATTAAATGGACATTTTAATCCAACATGTTGTCCCCTTTAATTGGTTTTTGATGATCCACTTTTACAGCTTGAGTGTCTAAAATCTTTTAAAAGGATTTACATTGTACTTACATTAGCAATTTTAAGATTTTTGTTATACTGTGGTAGGCACACCTATCCTTAAACATTTTGGCGTTGAGGACAAGCTGTGTAAACATAGCAACCAGAATAAATTACATTCCCACTGGGTTATACAAGAGATAATGTATGAACATTTGTACATAAATATTTGGATCCAAATAGTGGTGATTGGTATATGTAGTGATATCAAATTAAAGGGACAGTAAACCTAAATATTTTAGTTACTGATTCAGATAGAGCATGACATTAAAAAGAATTATTAATTTACTTGTATTCTTTAAATGTTTGAATTCTCGAGCTATATTTTAAATGCAAGAATGTAAGTTTATAGGGCAGGCCATTTTTGGTTATCAACTTTGGTTGTCCCTGCTGATTGATGGATACATTCATCCAACAATAAAGAAATGATGTACAGATTTATTTTGAATAAAAAAAAAATAGGCATTTATTTGTTTCAATAAAGATAGCAAGAGAATGAAGAATAATTGATAAGAGTAGTAAATTATAAATTTGATTAACATTGCATGCTCTATTTGAATCACAAGAGAAAAATTGTCATTCAATGTACCTTTAAGTATCTTATAATGTTGATTTTGAATGATACTTACAGCTGTGCCTGGGAAGGACAATCCGACACCCAGGACAATGAAGGTTGAGACAGGGGGGAGGGATGGGATTGGGTTGGGGAGGGATGGGATTGGGTTGGGGAGGGATGGGCTGCAGCTCTGGGGTAGCCCGTACAGCTGGGGAGTGGTGAGTTGGGGGCTGGGCAGCCGGGGTAGCTGTACAGGCCATAAGACGGGGAGAGCAGCGAAGGGGGACGAAGGGGCGTTTTTTGGAAGGGACAGGATAGGAAAAATGGGAGGGGCCGGGAGGGTCTGTGGTCTGTGGAGTGGCAGGGGACTGGGCAGGGGGCTGGGCAGGGGGCTGGGCAGGGGACTGGGCATGGGCCTGGGACTGGGCAGGGGAGGAACAATGATGACCAGAAGAGGAGGATCCATCTGAAATAAATATTATAAATATATTAACATCTCATACATCATGAAATCCAATCAACGCATTTCAACTTGATTATGTTTGCAATATACTTAGAAGTGTGTTTGAATTTCTAAACAATGATGACATGAGGATATGGTATGCATATAGGCACTCAGATGAATATCAATGACTGTCTGTACAATTATAAAATTATTATTGTGGTTTGGCCTAGAATATGCATGTGACATCATGATGGCATGAATTTCAAATCCAAATATTTAAACAAATCCACGCATATCTTCATGCTGCCTGATATATAAAGGGGGCAGTAGTGTATTTTAACAGACAAATAATATTCCAGTTTTTAAAGTGCAAAAGCTGTAGACTTTGAATGTCTTCAATAAAATGATTTCCAATAAAGCAACATGTTGGAAACATGTTAGATATATTTCACATACCATCAGACTTCAAGGGAGCCTCTTACTCCTCCGTCCCACATGTTAAATCAATCTCTGTAAAACATAACATGTTGTGTACACGTTAAGATCAGATATTATAACATATGTTACTGTTGTTCAAAGACACACATCAATGTTGAATTAAAGATATACACACCCAAAGTTATGATTTACATCATTTTGATGGAGCATACAAATGACATTAGATTTGTTATTCTCTTCAGATTTTCAATTTATTGTTTGTATTAATTTTAAAATCATAAAAGCATAGTACATAGAACATTTAAGATTTCTCATGTGTATATCAATTGATGATTGTTGTCAAAAATGAACATGGAAACAAACATATGCTATACATCTTCTGAATAACAAAGGTGTAGACTAAGAAAGTTTTAATTATTAATCTTTCAATATTCAAATAAAATTAATATATAATCAGAGGAGTAAATTATATGTTTGTTTCAAATGTTATGCTTCATCAGAATCATGCTCATAATATTGATTACCAATACACCTTCAATGACATATAAATGAGTCAATGGACTTACCAGAAGACCGCAAAGGCAGCTCTGTGTCGGTGCTGGATTCCTCTGGGCTCCCCACACCAACTCTCTCTATGAATGATATAGATATATATTAGTGAACACATTTGGGATAGCACTAAATCACATCTGTATCGATTTATAAGAATAATCAACTTGAAAATGTGAAGAATAGAGCAGTCATTATAAAAAAAAATGCTTGATTGAATCAAGGGGATTCTGTAAAAAATGATGTATTGAACATATGTTTAATTTCTGACTATATTAGACATCAAACTCATCTCATACGATGCTATTGCATATCTAAATATACCCATTGATCAATGTTCTTAAAAGAATACACACAAACCACATTTTGAATAACAGCTGTTGACAAATATAAACAAAGACATGTGGCACATCGAGCCATTTGTGCAATGTACAGTAATCTTGTTTAGGACACAACACATATTGATCACAATACCAAACCAAATTGATTAGTACAAATATGTAATCATGGTGCTTTTAGAGTATGCTTATATCTATAAAGTAACTCCAACAGTGAATATGTGAATTATATATCAATATTGTCTAATCCAAAGAATGTAAGGATTAATGAATCTATTGTTTATTAAAGGGACACTGACATGATTTATTTCAATCATTGATTTCACTGTTCAAACTGTTCAAAATGATTTAACATTGATTCCTATTATAATTTTAATGTTGCTACATTTTAATCTTAAAGGCAGATAAGCAATATTGGATTCAATAAATATTGTTTGTTGAAGGTATCCACCAATCATCAATAAAAACCCAGGTTGGTCAACCAAAATTGAGCTGCAGATAAACGTACCTTCTTGATTTTAAAATACATTTAGCAATAGAATATTTCACATATGATTATAGTATTATATTTAAATGTTGATTAATATTGCATGCTCTATCTGAATGACAACATTAATAATTTTAGCTCAGTGTCCCTTTAATATAAAAATATATTGATTTGACAATGTTGGTGTTAATGAATTCTCTACTCCATATGTTGATGTAATGAATGGGATTGAGCATGCAATTCCAATCTAATATGTTATTTAAGGATATCCTAAGAATTATTTAATTTTCATCTATTAAAGGGACATGAAGCTCTAAATGTGTAATTGTATACTTTTTGAAACTATGTACTACTGTTATCTGAACACATGATTTTAACTTTTGACAAAATGCCAATTTATGCATAAAAAAACAGCCGGATAATACCAGTAATTCATTGTTTAACCTAAACCAAAATCAATATGTTTTTAGAAGAACTAAAACAATAGACTGAACCAATGTAGCTCATAAAATGTTTAAACAAAACAATAAAATCACGTTTAAAAATCATTCAATGTAAAATTTAGTTGGCATGTCCCTTAAATGACGTGATCAATTTCAAAAATGGAATCTATAGTGTGTGAATTTTTTCAAAATGTATACAAATAAGATTAAGCAATACACAAGGGAAGAATATAAATTGGACATTCAAAGAATCTTACATTAAAATTAAGACATCCAGAATATATAGGATATCTTAAATTCGATAAAAATTCAGAGTAGTCTTACAATGTAATCCTATGTTGTTGTTTTTTTTATTCTTATTTGTAAATATTTTAATAATCCATTTTGCAGATACATATAAATATTGAACAATGTGGATTTAGTATGTAATGTTCTGTCCATGTTTCTAAGACAAATGTCAATTAAAATGAGACATACCATACTGTGACAAGCCCTGGCTTGAGGATCCAGCACCAACATCCAGATCTGTAATATATTAAATGAGGATTGGATATCATTAATACAAATCATGCCATGTTTAAAATCTTTACATTATTAGCAAATCAATAAAAAAACTATTAATCTTTTGGTAGTCCCATGAGTTAATTGTTTCCTCAATTAAATTCATGATAAATATATCCTGTACTCTTATTTTCAATCAGTTGTGTTGTTTACTGTAGCTTTAATTATTTGTTTGTGTTATTTCATTCTCATCAATTGATGGGCATATGTTATTATTTTTTTGGATTCTGCTATTTTTTTTTATTATGTATACTATTGAAAATAAGAATACTGTATTCTTCACATATATAATAATTCACATTTCATTTTGACCAACAAGTGTAAAGCAATGCCACTTACAGCAAACCCATGTTAACGTATATGCGCAATTCTAATTTTCGCGATCATTGCGCAATGATTCCAAGCAGAATTACGCATCCGTTATTTGACCAACATGTATAAAGCAATGCCACTTACAGCAAACCCATGTTAACGTGTATGCGCAATTCTAATTTTCGCGATCATTGCGCAATGATTCTAAGCGGAATTACGTATCCGTCATTTGACCAACATGTATAAAGCAATGCCACTTACAGCAAACCCATGTTAACATGTATGCGCAATTCTAATTTTCGCGATCATTGCGCAATAATTCCAAGCGGAATTACGCATCCGTCATTTGACCAACATGTATAAAGCAATGCCACTTACAGCAAACCCATGTTAACGTGTATGCTCAATTCTAATTTTCGCAATCATTGCGCAATGATTCCAAGCGGAATTACGCATCCATCATTTGACCAACATGTATAAAGCAATGCCACTTACAGCAAACCCATGTTAACGTGTATGTGCAATTCTAATTTTCGCGATCATTGCGCAATGATTCCAAGCGGAATTACGCATCCGTCATTTGACCAACATGTGTAAAGCAATGCCACTTACAGCAAATCCATGTTAACGTGTATGCGCTATTCTAATTTTCACGATCATTGCGCAATGATTCCAAGCGGAATTACACATCCGTCATTTGACCAACATGTATAAAGCAATGCCACTTACAGCAAACCCATGTTAACGTGTATGCGCAATTCTAATTTTCGCAATCATTGCGCAATGATTCCAAGCGGAATTATGCATCCGTCATTTGACCAACATGTATAAAGCAATGCCACTTACAGCAAACCCATGTTAACGTGTATGCACAATTCAATTTTCGCTCTGTGACGCATATTCTGTAGAGCGCAAGAAACATCATTCCTATTTCATGTGTTACTAATCTAAAATCATATATCTAAACATCATATGTAGTGTATGTTGTGAGATCTGTATAGGTTTAGTATCTGACTATATACACATTTTTTAAAAATATAATCAAATATTAAGATATTATATGAAGTTGGATAGTTACCTGGTTCAGATTCTCTATCAGCTCCTCCCAGGCCACCGGACGGAGAAGCAGCTGCCCTGGCCCCCGGGTCAGGACTTTCAGATCCAGCAGCTGGGAGGGAAGAAAAGGAGGCAGAGGATGGCGAGGATCTGAATCTTTTGGGGACCCGGAGAGTGAGGAGCTTGCATAAAGTCACCTCATAAGGGAGTAGGTAGAGTTTCCGCAGGGTCTCTCTTTTGCCCCCTCTTTTACGGGCTTGTACCCACTCCCTTATGAGGTTGACTTTTTTTTTCAAGCGCAACCTCATATCTCCGAATCTCCTCATTATCTGATCCTGGCTCCTCTGGACGCCACACACCAATTGAACCGCATTGGTGATAGACTCCCAGAGGGCCTTCTTAACAGGCGCATCTGTCGACCTCCTCTTGTTCCCAAACAGCTGGGGATAAAAGTCCTGGACGGCTTGTGGACCAGTGCAGTGCTCTCCTGCTTGGTAAATCTGGGAGGTTTCATGCCTGCCGATATGTGTGTATATATATATATATATATATAGAGAGAGAGAGAGAGAGAGAATATTATAATATACCAGCATGCATTAGAGAACTGACAAAGATGGCAATGTGTAATGGACTTTTATATGGTGAAGTAAAAATGAGATGCACCATGGGACAAGTTATCTGTACATCTGATTGGATAAAAGTTTGAAATATTGTTAGAATGTCTGTGAGACCATCCTGACTCAAGTTGTGTTTGTGTGATTAACTCTGATTGGCCGTTCCTTAATGTTTCATATCTTAGCAACTTCCATACACATACCTCCTGGTGGTGCTGTTACTTCATTTTTCATGTAGAAGTATTTGTAACTCATGGGCCTGTCATGCGGATATGTGTGACGCAGATTTAATATCCGTGATCCATTAAATATTAATGTTAAAATTCTCTTTAAAATCTAATACTGTCACATTATTAAATGTTGTAGACATTTTTCGGTTTAATAATGGTCTGTTTCTTTAATACAAATACACATTTAATATTGTATGTCTTTATTGTTCATAAAATCAATTTGTTGATTTATTGTGAAGTATTGACATTGCTCTATTAAATGTATTTATAATGCACATTGATTGTGTGCTATTGCGTGACATTAGACTCTAATGTTTAAAGATGCAAATCTGGTGTTTCAAGATCCGTTTCCCACGCAACATTTCTGAATATTCAAATTCAGGTTATAATGTCAGTAACTTGGATAATCTGTTTATAGATGTTAAACTACAGGTTTGTTTGTTATTAGTAAATAAACCTCGAGCTTGTATTTGTCTGAACTGCTCATATATGTTATTGTGCAATGGCGTCTTTATTTTTAAATAGACATTACAACCAAACAATTGTATCAAATGATCTGTAGAGATAGAAAATTGTTTAGACTTTAAAATGTAACTCAATTTATCTTTGTATTTAGATATCCTCAACAGAAGAAATTTAAATGCACATGGTTGAGCCAATCACATAAGGCATCTCTGTGCATCCACCAATCTTCATCTACTGAGCCTATCTCGATATGCTTTTCAAGCAAAGTATGTCAAGATAAGAAGAGAAGTAAATACACTCTTTAAATCTCTTAAAGGGACACTGTCCAAAGAAATGTAGCGTTCGTGATTCAGATTGAGCATGAAATGTTAAGCAACTTTATAATTTAATCCGATTCTCAAATGTTAAGAATTATCTTGTTATCTTTCTTTGCAAATCAATAATGATATTTTAGATTAAGGACAATTTTGGCGAAAAACCTGGGTTGTCCTTGATGATTGTTGGATAAATTAATCCACCCAAAAAAAAAAAGTTCTGTCCAGAGTACTGAAGCAAATAAATTATCAATTTAATGCCTTATTTTTAAAGTAATGATAGCAACATCACGAGGAACATTGATAATATGAGACAATTTATAAAGTTGCTTAAAATAGAATACTCGTTCTGAATGTATAAATCATTAATTTTTTAACTGTCTCCCTTTAAGTATATTTTGAGTTCATGTCCCTTTAAGGAGACATTTCACAATAATGCTTGAAAAATCATAAACCTAGGCACCTTCCTTTTGCAAAATTAGTATAACATATGAGTAAAGCATATTTAGATTAACTTCTGGACTGTTTTACACACTGACTGAAATATATATTGTAATGGATGTATTTTGCAGTCTTCAGCTTAGAGGGACATTAAGCTATATGTTATTTATGCATTTTGGATAAGATTATAATATTTGAACAACTTAATATGTTTTATTATTCAATCATAAGATTGTAATTATATATATTTTTGGATTAAATACATATCTACATAGGCTATTTTGATGCTGATTGTTGGTTGCACATAGATGCCTTATGTAATTGACTAAGATATGTGCATTGATGTATCTTTTTCTAAGTATATTTAAAGACTGAATGTAATTCTATAGTACTTTCTAAATATGTTTAAATTCTTTTATGATTTTTTAAAATTCAATACACAATATACTTTGTGAATGTCCCTTTAAGGACCAAAACATTCGGAATGTTGATTTAACATTGTCAAAAGAAACTAAAGGGGAATGAAAATTATATATAGATATGTGATGTCTAACCCAAGAGGTAAGATTTTAAAAACTACATAATATTAATAACTATAGTTAAATGTCCCTTTAAATGACTCCACTAGAAAATAAAATCTATTAACATGGCATCCAATAACTAGCTTGTGCAAAATATGAAGTTAAATGACCTACCATTTTTAAATTTAAAATTTATAAATTTAATAAAATAATGTTTTTAGATACCTAAGGAAGATACAAGATCTTATAAAATTAATTTAACATTCAACAACACTGTCACTTTAATGTAAGTGAACCACTTCCCCTTCTTAAAAGTGAAACAACAAAATTTATGTCAAATTCTGACTACATATCCGAAATTATTTTAACATCTAAGAATTTCACAAGAAAAGCATCGATGGATCTCACTCCCCAATTAATTTAAAAAAGATAGTTTAATTTAATATTCTCTGAATCAGTGGATTTTCTAAAATTAATGCCTAATTTGATCTTATGCATGTGCTTGTCAAATAGACAACTACCAGTCATGGGAGTCCAATTGTTTTTTATTGACAGATTATATGTATATTTATTATAATCTGTTCAAAAGAGGGTATTTAATAATAAAATGTTGATTATTACCATTTAAAAAAAAAGTTTTTTTTAAAAAAACAAAAACAAAAAAATATTCCTGGAAGTCATCAGATGACAATCTAAAATTCAAAAACAAAATTTTACAAAGTTAATACACACGTTGTAAAATATTCATAAAATACATTTACAATCATCTTGTGTCTATACTCTAACTTTGTGCATAATTTTATCAAGATATTTATGAATTAAATGTTTGGATTAAAAACCAAACACCATTATATTGTGTAATAAAAATTAAATTTAAATATCAGAATTTCTAATTATACATAATAATGTATATCACATTTCAATAATAAATATATATGTATGCTGAACATAAATGTAATATTTCATGTCCATTCAAATACCTCTATATCAACTATAATATGTATTCTTTTTTCTGATTGTGATACCTAAATATCTAATTATGAACTAAGTATGACTAATGTATGTAAGCTACTAATATTCGACATTCTTCCTGTGATTCTTAACTAGCATGCATTGGTAAACCAACCTGGATAATGCATGGTCTTTGAAAGTCAATTCAGGGCTAAACAGTTGATCTTCAATAGGTGTCTTATTCATCATTTCATAAATAGAGGACTGAAAATCCAATCTAAAAATTAGAAAATAATCTAAGTGTCTGATTGTGATACCTAAATATCTAATTATGAACTAAGTATGACTAATGTATGTAACCTACTAATATTCAACATTCTTGCTGTGATTCTTAACTAGCATGCATTGGTAAACCAACATGGATAATGCATGGTCTTAGAAAGTGAATTCAGAGGTAAACAGTTGATCTTCAATAGGTGTCTTATTCATCATTTCAAAAATAGAGGACTGTGAAATCCCATCTAAAAATTAGAAAATAATCTAAGTGTCTGATTGTGATACCTAAATATCTAATTATGAACTAAGTATGACTAATGTATGTAAGCTACTAATATTCAACATTCTTCCTGTGATTCTTAACTAGCATGCATTGGTAAACCAACCTGGATAATGCATGGTCTTTGAAAGTCAATTCAGGGGTAAACAGTTGATCTTCAATAGGTGTCTTATTCATCATTTCAAAAATAGAGGACTGTGAAATACCATCTAAAAATTAGAAAATAATCTAAGTGTCTCCAATAGGATGCCTCCACAGCCTTATTCTATCAAATAGTTGGCACTTACCATGTGAACATGTCTTTGTATGGTTTTCAAGGTCAGCAGATTTGAAAGATAATGCCAGACATGATCCCATTGGTATTCTTCAATTTTAATCTTGTCTTTTTCCACTGTCAGTCTGGGAATTCTTCACTGTCATTCTTCGAATTCTTCCCTTTCAGTCTTTACATGAAGTCATCTCCCTAATGGCATAAAATTGTTTTTTAAAATTACTAATACAAGTGTGTGAATCAGTTTTGTACCCCTCTCCCACCCCCCATTTCTGAATAAATTTCTGTCACTAGCTTACTAAGCGTGTGTAGCATCTTGTGTTATGTTCTATCAAGTGTGAAGATGAGTCATATTGAGCAGAAAGAACCTCTAATGTGTGACATTGAACCATAGTCATGCTAGAGGATAGTTATGCTAGAGGATCCCTTTCTGAGTATTTAAATTTTAAGTAATGTGTAAACTAAATACTAGTTTAGAAAATGTATGCCATATGATGTCTTTGTGTACAATTCATGCCAGCAATAGTCCATACATTTATACTTACCAGCTGATGTCCTCTTTAAAAATCAGGTGGCAAAGACTCGCTACAGGACCCAATGACCAGAGCATCACCTATATTAATAAATGATACACATTTTTAGCATTTGATGAACAATCATAACATGTTTGCACAATTCTCCACTTGTCATTTCCCTAGAGTTCACATCTATTGACAATACTCCAGTCTAACTTCTATTATTTACCGTCTAAAGTGGCGGTTGATGATGTCTGCTCTGACATTGAGCCCCTCGTCCTGGAATGGCCCCTCTAGAACAGGATCATCCTCCTCATCTCTGAGGAGGTTTTGGTGCGCCTGGACGCCCTGCAGCATCCCAGCCCGCTGTGCAATATTATGCAGGACACTACAGGCTATAACGGTCTTAGCCACCTTCTTGGGGTTGTACTGGAGGGCTCCTCCCGACCTGTCAAGGCACCTGAACCTCATCTTCAGGAGCCCGAACATTCGTTCAACCACCGCCCTGGATCTCTTATGAGCCCTATTGTAGTGCTCCTCAGACACATCAGTCGGGCTACACAAGGGGGTAATAAGCCAAGGCCGGCTCATGTACCCAGAATCACCTATAAATTATGAACAGAACATAATTCAAACTGAATCCTCAAAATATTATTTTGAGTCCAATAAAAGCTTTTGTACATGATAATCCACTAACAAATGTATATTTTTTAAAAGAATAATCTAGTTCAATATTATTCTCTATCTTCCCATTTCAGCTAAGACATGCTACATATGCATATTTCTCCTAAACCAGACCTTGTGTAAAATGCAAACTAAATGGTTACATTGCATCCTCTATCTGAGCATTTAAGGTAAGACATGCTACATATCTGCATTGAACTAAAACTAGACATTAGCGGAAAGAGACAATGACATGGTTAAATTGCATTAGCTAATATCTTCCCATTTCAGCTAAGACATGCTACATATGCGTATTTCTCCTAAACCAGACCTTGTGTAAAATGCAAACTAAATGGTTACATTGCATTCTCTATCTGAGCATTTAAGGTAAGACATGCTACATATCTGCATTGAACTAAAACTAGACATTAGCGGAAAGAGACAATGACATGGTTAAATTGCATTAGCTAATATCTTCCCATTTCAGCTAAGACATGTTACATATGCATATTTCTCCTAAACCAGACCTTGTGTAAAATGCAAACTTAATGGTTACATTGCATTCTCTATCTGAGCATTTAAGGTAAGACATGCTACATATCTGCATTGAACTAAAACTAGACATTAGCGGAAAGAGACAATGACATGGTTAAATTGCATTAGCTAATATCTTCTCATTTCAGCTAAGACATGCTACATATGCGTATTTCTCCTAAACCAGACCTTGTGTAAAATGCAAACTAAATGGTTACATTGCATTCTCTATCTGAGCATTTAAGGTAAGACATGCTACATATCTGCATTGAACTAAAACTAGACATTAGCGGAAAGAGACAATGACATGGTTAAATTGCATTAGCTAATATCTTCCCATTTCAGCTAAGACATGCTACATATGCGTATTTCTCCTAAACCAGACCTTGTGTAAAATGCAAACTAAATGGTTACATTGCATTCTCTATCTGAGCATTTAAGGTAAGACATGCTACATATCTGCATTGAACTAAAACAAGACATTAGCGGAAAGAGACAATGACATGGTTAAATTGCATTAGCTAATATCTTCCCATTTCAGCTAAGACATGCTACATATGCGTATTTCTCCTAAACCAGACCTTGTGTAAAATGCAAACTAAATGGTTACATTGCATTCTCTATCTGAGCATTTAAGGTAAGACATGCTACATATCTGCATTGAACTAAAACTAGACATTAGTGGAAAGAGACAATGACATGGTTAAATTGCATTAGCTAATATCTTCCCATTTCAGCTAAGACATGTTACATATGCATATTTCTCCTAAACCAGACCTTGTGTAAAATGAAAACTAAATGGTTACATTGCATTCTCTATCTGAGCATTTAAGGTAAGACATGCTACATATCTGCATTGAACTAAAACTAGACATTTGCGGAAATAAAAATAAATGGTTAAATTGCATTTGCTAATATCTTCCCATTTCAGCTAAGACATGCTACATATGCGTATTTCTCCTAAACCAGACCTTGTGTAAAATGCAAACTAAATGGTTACATTGCATTCTCTATCTGAGCATTTAAGGTAAGACATGCTACATATCTGCATTGAACTAAAACTAGACATTTGCGGAAATAAAAATAAATGGTTAAATTGCATCCTATAGCTTGACATTACGCTAACATTTTAAAACTACAGTGGCAATTGTCAAACTAATTAACCATGTTGTGCACAAATAGTCACCAACGAGATAACCAGGGGGCATTTGTCTTTCCTCAAACGGTCTCCACAGGGACGACTGAGAGAGGATGCGGGCATCATGACAAGCTCCTCCAAAATTCGCACACACATGCATAATCCTCATCTGTGCGTCACAAACATACTGCACGTTGAGGCTATGAAAATGTTTGCAATTTCTGAAGGGCAAGTCATCAATTGGAGCATGCAGCGCAATGTGGGTACAATCTATGGCTCCCAGGACATTGGGCAATTGAGCAATAGCAAAGAAATCCCCCTTCAGGCGCCTCCAATTACCATCATTCTGTGGGAATCCTATGTATTGCTTACTGATACGTACCATGGCGTCCAGAAAGTTATCAAACACCACAGAGAATGTACCTTGAGCCAGGCCATGCATGTACATTTCTCCGGATTGAAAACTCCCGGAGGCCAGGACGTATAGATAACTTAGCATCTTACTCATGGCGGGAACAGCAGTCCTTATTCTTATACGTGGCTCCAAATGAAGTTTAAGAAGATCGTAAAGGCCAATAAGCTGTTCGCGATTGAGCCGATAGTTATCATAAACCTCAAAGTCGCTCATGTTTTCCAAGGTGGATCTCACCCTGTAGACACGAGGACCTCGAACAAGACGACCCCTTCGTCTCAGTCTGAGCCGCCGAGGCTGCCTGATTCGATCAACAGCTAGTTCGCCAATAGCAGCACCAGCAGCATCTACCATGTCATCGTCATCCATCTTTCAAAACAGCGTAACAAGGTATGCACTTGATCTGATGTGGATCACAAGTGATGCTTTGGCCATGTTGTTTGGGGGATTTATAGTACAATTAGTCCAATGGTAGTGAGATTGTAATGATTGCTAATTGTATTCACTTGTTTGTATGTGAGTGGCGCGAATGCTTTCACAGTTGGCGTTTTTTTGTTGTTTGCTGAAATTTTGTTTTCCCCCAATGAATCTCAATGTGAAAGTGTCAAATATCACACATACAGTGCATGTTTGTAATGTTTGATCATATGCGTAATCAATATTTATTAAACGCGATCTTATAGTAACAAACACACGTCCAGGCTAATATGAATGAAAGTGCATAGTTGTGTATAATGTGCATCGAATGTGATCGATCAATGTTGCTGCAACATTGTTTGAAAACGATAAAGTAACATCTGCCATCTGTAGTATTGTATATATAAGTGATTGCCGAGCTGTCAATATTGTACGTGTCCCTTTAAAATCGCAATAATAATTCAGAACTTCCCGTCTGCCATCTGTAGTATTGTATATATAAGTGATTGCTGAGCTGTCAATATTGTACGCGTCCCTTTAAAATCACAATAATAATTCAGAACTTCCGGCTGTCATCTGTAGTATTGTATATATAAGTGATTGCCGAGCTGTTAATATTGTATGCATCCCTTTAAAATCGCACTAATGCTGAATAACTTCCGGCTGTCATCTGTAGTATTGTATATATAAGTGATTGCCGAGATGTAAATATTGTATGTGTCCCATTAAAATGGCACTAATACTGAATAACTTCCTGCTGTCATCTGTAGTATTGTATATATAAGTGATTGCCGAGATGTAAATATTGTATGCGTCCCATTAAAATGGCACTAATACTGAATAACTTCCGGCTGTCATCTGTAGTATTGTATATATAAGTGATTGCCGAGCTGTCAATATTGTATGCGTCCCATTCAAATGGCACTAATACTGAAGAACTTCCGGCTGTCATCTGTAGTATTATATATATAAGTGATTTGCGAGCTGACAATATTTATTAATTGTCCCATTCAAATCGCCCTAATAATGCTGTTCCAAACTGTTGTTTACGTATATGTTGTATTGTAGTATTGAGTGGTAAATTTCTGAAAGGGGCGGTACAGTCGTGAATCTGTAATGTGTATGGTTGAATCTGCTAATGACGTCATCATATTATTAACCTGCCTATGTAGTTCTGAAATCCTCATTGTGTTGTTGTATTTGACTACATTGTTATTGTGTGCTGAATAAAATATAAATGTGTGCTTTGTGGTTGCGTGATGCGTGTTATGTACATCTACGTATATATTGTGATTGTGTCCCACATATGCTGACTTCTATATAGCGGTCTGGCATTGTTGTTCCTTCCCATAAAGTGACATCTGTAATCTGAGGTGATGATGTTCTTCTTGTACGTAATTCCTAATGGTTTATTGTGATGGAATCATGATGTTAAAAGTACAGGAAAATCCATATGTTCTGATTTGTGATTCCTAGAGCGAATGTAATGTGTTTTTCCCCCATCATTTGAATGCACATGTATGAGTGAATGCTAAAAGTAATGTATGTGCATCCATGACTGATCATGTGTTAAGCCTATGTGGATATGCTGTTGCTGCAAGCATATGAGTTGAATAAATGAAATGCAATAATAAAGGTATATGAGAGGTGTTTCCCATTGTGTACTGTTTGTGAATCCTGAAATGTTGTAATTATTTTTGTGTCCGTTTTAATGTGATTTTATTTGTAAAAATGTTTGTTACTAGTGATGTTGATTTGTAGTTGATGTAATGTAAAAGTATGAAACAATTTAATGCTGTTGTGAATATTCAATAAGTAAAATCCATAAGTCCACCATAGCGAAATAGGCATTTCTTGATCTATTTGTCATAGCTGGGTCTAACGCAGAAAAGCATGTATTTTTTTCCTATTTCTAGCGCTGGTATTTGGAGTTTTTTTGTCTACGCTATTTGCGTGCGTTAGGGAAATCTGTCTGTCGCGTGCACGAGCACGTCTTCCCCATAGAAGTCAATGGAGGCTCCAAATTTTGGTTAATTTTTTTTTCAAAGACTGGTTTTCCTCGTAAAGTGAGTGACGTCATGAGCTTGTGTGAAAAAGTAACTAAATCGTGTTCATTTTGTAATAAATAACTTGTTTGTGTATGTAATGTGGTGTATATTGTTTGTATGCATCGATGAGTGTATGTTTGTGATAATCTTATTAGTTAGATGTAGGTATATGAGGGTCTTTTCCCGTGTGTCAATGTAAGTCAATGGCAAAATGGATTTGTGTTGTTTTTTTTCTAACACCCGAGATCTCGCAACTTTGATCCTTTGTATTTTGATGAAAAATTATTAAATCTGAAAAATAAATATAGTGTAGTGTTTGTATGAGTGTAAGTGTACTTTGTGTAATATTTGTTTTGTGATTCGTGGATGTTTATTTTGTCGGTACATGTTAACTACTGGGTCTGAGCTGTCGGTAGAGATTTGTGCGTTGAGTGATTTGTGAGTGTCGGTAACTAAACTTTAAATACCGGAGTCCGTAAAAAACAAGCGTTAGGAGCCTCTAACGCTGGTTTTGACGGCTACCGCCAAACTCTAAATCTAGGCCTTAGTTAATAATTGTAACTTTAATTTAGGGATATTTTTAATTATGTTAAAGTTAGGGGATGTTAGGTTTAGGATTAGGGTTAGGTTTAAAATTTATTTTAACTAGGTAGTTAGTAAATAGTTAATAACTATTTACTAACTAGTCTACCTAGTTAAAATAAATACAAATTTACCAGTGAAATAAAAATAAAACCTATGCTAGCTACAATATAACTATTAATTATATTGTAGCTTGGTTAAGTTTTATTTCACAGATAAGTTACTTTCTATTTAGTTTTATATACTATTTATTTAGTTAATAATTGTAACTTTAATTTAGGAATATTTTTAATTTTGTTAAAGTTAGGGGGTGTTAGGTTTAGGATTAGGGTTAGATTTAAAGTTAGGGGGTGTTAGGTTTAGGGGTTAATATAATTTAATTTAGGTTATTGTGATATGGGGGCTGGCGGTTTAGGGGTTAATAGGTTTAGTTAGTGTTGGCGATGTGGAGGGTGTGGTTTAGGGGTTAATAGGTTTAGTTTGTGTTGGCAATGTGGGGGGAGGGTGGTTTAGGGGTTAATAGGTTTAGTTTGTGTCGGTGATGTTTCTGAAGGCGATTTAGGGGTTAATAGGTTTATTTAATGATTTAGTTAGTGTCATTGAACTGCGGTTTAGTGTTTAATAGATTTAGGTAGTGTTGTTGATGTGGGGGGGTGTGTGGTTTAGTTAATAGCTTTATTTAGTGACAGCGATGTTTGGGAACGATGATTTAGGGGTTAATATGTTTAGTTCGTGTCAGTGATGTTTTGGGATGGTGGTTTAGGGGTTAATAGGTTTATTATAGACTTAGAGTTAGTGTTCTGGAACTGTGGTTTACTAACAATGAAAAATTCCGAATATGAATAATGGATCTGAAAATTCAGAAACTAATTTATTCATTTTCGGAATTTTTTGGGATGTGTCTCAAGCAGTGTCAATGGCAGCTTGGTGTCGCCATTGACACTGGCCTGATGTACCAGGGGATTCTGTCTCTTTGCTGTCTGTGAAAATATAAAGTTGTATGTCAACATTAGATCCATGTGATATATTTTCTTTTGTGTAATGTATCTGCAGCTGTAACGCATGTAATCTTTATTTCCTCTGATGAAAATAACAACCTATTTAAAATAATATATATATATTAACTTTTTTTATTTCATGATTCAAATAGAGCATGAATTTTTAATCAACCTTCAAAGTTACTCGTATTATAATTTTTTCTTCTTTCTATGGCTATCTTTATTTGAAAAATAAGGTATCTAACTGTCACGCCGCACCGTTGCTAGCGGCGTGGCATCCTCTCCAAGCTCGTTGCCTAGGGCTGTGTCGTCTCAGTATGCGTGCAGCACTGACGTCATCGCTGCACGCTCCTGATACCGGCCAGTCTCTTGGCACCTTGCCAAGGGTATTTAAACAGGTAGCAAGCTACCTGTCACTGCCCAAGTATAGGTGCTACTTTAAAGGAATTACAGAGGTTCTTGGGGTTCTCCAATTATTACCGCAAGTTCATAAAGAACTTTTCTCAAACAGTCTCTCCTCTCACTGAATTGACTAGACGGAATAAGGACTGCAAACATTGGCCTCCTGAGGCCATAAACACCTTTTCTTCTCTATAAAAGGCTTTCTGTTCTGCCTCTGTCCTCCGCCATCCTGATCCTGACCTACAGTTCACTTTAAAGGTTGATGCTTCTGAGGCAGGGACTGGAGCAGTTCTTACCCAAAGAGACCCTCTGACTTCCAAATCACACCCTGTAGCCTTTTTTTCTAAACGTTTCTCTCCTGCTGAGAGGAACTACGATGTGGGAAATTATGAACTCTTAGCCATCAAAATGGCCTTAACCGAATGGCGTCACTGGTTGGAGGGCACCGCCAATCCTATTCAAATCCTCACTGACCATAAGAATATGACGTACCTAGAGACTGCTCATCAACTCAACCCTCGTCAGGCCAGGTGGGCCTTGTTCTTTTCCTGTTTTCAATTTGAGGTTTCCTACCTTCCTGGGACCAAGAACAAGAAGGCAGACTCCCTTTCCCGTCAGTTCTCTCACTCAAATGATTCCTCCGAAGCTCCTATTGAACACATCATACCCCCCTCCTGTGTTATTGCTCAACTCAATACCCCTCTTCTGCAAAGATTGCAACATGCTCAGTCTAGTAAACCTCCTGGTGCCCCCATGGCCTCTTATATCCTCTTTGTACCTCGTAACCTCTGTATCCCTGTGCTAGCCTGGACTCATGATTGCAAACTCTCTGGACATCCTGGTTCAACTAGGACCTTCAGGCATCTTCGCCAGCATGTTTGGTGGGCTACTATGAAGTCTGACACTCAGGACTACGTGAAAGCCTGCACAATTTGTGCTACTATCAAGACTCCCAGATCCTTGCCTTCTGGCTTGCTCCAACCATTGTCCATTCCCAAACGATCCTGGACACACATAACAATGGACTTCATTGTGGATCTTCCCTCTTCCGACCACCATACAGTTATCTGGGTTGTGGTGGATCGCTTTTCCAGACTGGCTCACTTTGTACCCCTAACCAAACTGCCTGCTGCTCAGGAATTGGTTTCCCTTTTTCTCTTGCATGTGGTATGACTTCATGGCATTCCTGTAAATATTGTCTCCGACAGGGGTTCACAGTTCATCTCTGCCTTCTGGAGAGCCTTTTGTAATTTGATTGGAACCACCGTTTCCTTGTCGTCTGGTTACCATACTCATACCAATGGACTAATTGAGAGAGCAAACCAGGATCTTGAAGCCTACATTAGAGCCTTTGTCAACACTCGCCATACCAACTGGTCTGGTTTGCTACTCCTAGCTGAGTTGGCAAGAAACACTCATTGGCACTCGTCTCTTCGATGCTCTCCATTTCAAGCTGCAGCAGGCTATCAACCTTGTATCTTCCCTCTTTCAGTTCGATCCACTAGGGTTCCTGCCACAGACCGTCATGTTACTGATCTCACCACTCATTGGCAATGTATTCACTCTCAGCTGCGTTCAGCTGTCTCTAGATGTAAGAAGTTTGCTGACCACCATAGAGCTTCTGTATGTGCCATTCCAGTGGGTGAACAGGTTTGGGTCTCCACTCAACATATTTGCCTACATCAACCCTGTCACAAATTGGGGCCTAGGTTTATTGGTCCTTACAAGGTCCTGAAAAGACTGTCTCCTGTTGCCTACAAAGTGGCCTTGCCGAGAACCCTACGCATACATCCAGTCTTCCACATCTCACTACTCAAACCATACATCAGGAATAGATATTCCCAGCCTCAAACTCCTCCTCCTCCGCTCCTGGTCTGTGGTAACCCCGAATATGAGGTGACTAAGATCCTGGACTCCAGATACAGGTGCAGACAACTGCAGTATCTGATACATTGGAAGGGCTACTCTGTGGCAGACCGTTCCTGGGTCCCTGCCCGTGATTTGCATGCTCCATCTCTGGTCTCCAAATACCATGCTGCTCACCCTTTGAAGCCGGCACTGGTTCCTGGAGGGATCCCTTGCGGAGGGGGCTATGTCATACTGCTCCGTTGCTAGGGGTGCGGCGTCCTTTCAATGCTCATTGCCTAGGGCTGTGTCGGCTCAGTATGCATGCGGCGCTGACGTCTTCCCCGCATGCTCCTGATGCCGGCCGGTCTCTTGGCGCCTTGCCAAAGGATTTTAAACAGGCAGCAAGGGACCTGTCACTGCCCAAGTATAGGTGCTACTTTGTGTACCCCTGGGAGTGACAGATCGTTTGCCGGATGATACTTGTTACTGAACCCTGCCTGTCTCACTACTCTAACTGATTAACCCCTAACCTGCTGGACTGATACATGTTACTGAACCTTGCCTGTCTCACTACGCTAACTGGTTAACCCCTAATCTGCTGGACTGATACCCTGTTGCCGAAACCCTGCCTTTCTTACTACGCTACCTGGTTAACTCCTAATCTGCTGGACTGATACTTTGTTGCTGAAACCTTGCCTGTCTCACTATGCTAACTGGTTAACCCCTAATCTGCTGGACTGATACCCTGTTGCCGAAACCCTGCCTTTCTTACTATGCTACCTGGTTAAACCCTTATCTGCTGGACTGATACTTTGTTGCCAAAAGTTTTTTGCTGCCTTACACTAAAACCTAACATTACAAAAGAAAAAAAACCTTCCATTACAAAAATAAAAAACACTAAAATTACAAAAAATATAAAAAAACTTCCATTACAAAAAATAGCAAACAAAATTATCCAAAACAATAAAAATTATTCCTATTCTAATACCTTCTTTAAAAAAAAAAAAAAAAACACCCCAAAATAAAAAAATAATAATACATGCATCGCTGCTCCGCCTGTGCATGGATGAAGATGGAGCCGCCTGGATGAAGATGGAGCCCCCGGGATGAAGATTGTTAACTGTGAGTACCTAAAGAGGGGTTAGTGTTAGGTTTTTTTAAGGTTTTTGGGGGTGTTTTTTTAATTAGGGTAATGGGCACTCTTAAAAGAGCTGAATGCCCTTTTAAGGCCAGTTAAAGAGCTGAATGCCCTTTTAAAGGCAATGCACATACAAATGCCCTTTTCAGGGCAATGTGTAGATTAGGTTTTTTTAGATAGTTTTTTTTATTTTGTGGGTTTGGGGGTTTGTAATGTTAGTGGGTCTTTGTATTTTAGTTTAGAAAAAGAGCTGATTTCTTTACGGCAATGCCCTACAAAAGGCCCTTTTAAGGGCTATTGGCAGCTTATTATCGATTAGGTATCTTTTATTTTGGGGTGTTTTTTTTTAAACAGGGTATTAGAATAGGAATAATTGTTATTATTTTTGATAATTTGTTTGTTATTTTGTGTAATTTTTTTTTCTTTTTGGGGTGGGTTTTTTGATTTTACAATAGCCATTTTTTATTTTTAATGGGCAGCAAAAGAGCTGAATGTCCTTTTAAGGGCAATGCCCATACAAATGCCCTTTTCAGGGCAATAGGTAGATTAGCTTTAACTTTATTTTTATTTTGGGGGGGTGGGGGTGTGTAATGTTAGGGGGGTGTTTGTATTTATTTTGAAGAAAAAGAGCTGATATCTTTAGGGCAAAGCAAAAGGCCCTTTAAGGGCCCTTGGTAGTTTATTATAGATTAGGTTTTTTTTATTTTGGCAAGTTTTTTTTTTTTTTTTTAATGGGGTATTAGAATAGGAATAATTGTTATTGTTTTGTATAATTTCGTTTGCTATTTTTTGTAATGGTAGTTTTTTAAATTTTTTTAATTTTAGTGGATTTTTTTTGTAATGGTAGGTTTTTTTATTTTGTAATGGTAGTTTTTTATTTTGTAATGTTAGGTTTTAGTGTAAGGCAGCTTAGGTTTTACTTTTATTTCACAGGTAACTTTGTATTTCTTTTAACTAGGTAGCTATTAAATAATAGTTAATAACTACTAACTAGTCTACCTAGTTAAAATAAATACAAACTTACATGTCAAATAAAAATAAAACCTAAGCTAGCTACACTATAACTATTAGTTATATTGTAGCTAGCTTAGGTTTTATTTCACAGGTAAGTTGCTTTGTATTTAGTTTTATATACTATTTATTTAGTTAATAATTGTTACTTTAATTTAGGTCTATTTTTAATTATGTTATAGTTAGGGGGTGTTATGTTTAGGATTAGGGTTAGGTTTAAAATTTATTTTAACTAGGTAGTTAGTAAATAGTTAATAACTATTTACTAACTAGTCTACCTAGTAAAAATAAATACAAACTTACCAGTGAAATAAAAATAAAACCTATGCTAGCTACAATATAACTATTAGTTATATTGTAGCTTGCTTAGGATTTATTTCACAGTTAAGTTACATTCGCCTAGATTTAGAGTTTTGCGGCCAAAGGGATGCGTTAGCTACGCGTGCTTTTTTCTGTCCGCACCTTTTAAATACCGCTGGTATTTAGAGTTCACAGAATGGCTGCGTTAGGCTCCAAAAAAGGAGCGTATAGCATATTTACCGCAACTTCAACTCTCGATACCAGCGGTGCTTACGGACGCGGCCAGCTTCAAAAACGTGCTCGTGCACGATTCCACCATAGAAAACAATGGGGCTGTTTGAGCTGAAAAAAAACCTAACACCTGCAAAAAAGCCGCGTACAGCTCCTAACGCAGCCCCATTGTTTTCTATGTGGAAACACTTCCTACGTCTGCACCTAACACTCTAACATGTACCCCGAGTCTAAACACCCCTAACCTTACACTTATTAACCCCTAATCTTCCGCCCCCGCTATCGCTGACCCCTGCATATTATTTTTAACCCCTTATCTGCTGCTCCGTACACCCCCGCTACCTACATTATCCCTATGTACCCCTAATCTGCTGCCCTAACATCGCCGACCCCTATATTAAATTTTTTAACCCCTAATCTGCCACCCCCAACGTCGCCTCCACCTAACTACACTTATTAACCCCTAATCTGCCGACCGGACCTGAGCGCTACTATATTAAATGTATTAACCCCTAATCCGCCTCACTCCCGCCTCAATAACCCTATAATAAATAGTATTAACCCCTAATCTGCCCTCCCTAACATTGCCGACACCTAACTTCAAGTATTAACCCCTAATCTGCTGACAGGAGCTCACCGCTACTCTAATAAATTTATTAACCCCTTAAGCTAAGTCTAACTTTAACCCTAACACCCCCCTAAATTAAATATAATTTAAATCTAACAAAATAAATTAACTCTTATTAAATAAATTATTCCTATTTAAAGCTAAATACTTACCTGTAAAATAAACCCTAATATAGCTACAATATAAATTATAATTATATTAGAGCTATTTTAGGATTTATATTTATTTTACAGGTAACTTTGTATTTATTTTAACCAGGTACAATAGCTATTAAATAGTTAAGAACTATTTAATATCTAAAATAGTTAAAATAATTACAAAATTACCTGTAAAATAAATCCTAACCTAAGTTACAATTAAACCTAACACTACACTATCAATAAATTAATTAAATAAACTACCTACAATTACCTACAATTAAACCTAACACTACACTATCAATAAATAAATTAAATACAATTCCTACAAATAAAAACAATTAAATAATCTAACAAAAGTACAAAAAATAAAAAAGAACTAAGTTACAAAAAATAAAAAAATATTTACAAACATTAGAAAAATATTCCAACAATTTTAAACTAATTACACCTACTCTAAGCCCCCTAATAAAATAACAAAGACCCCCAAAATAAAAAAAATGCCCTACCCTATTCTAAATTAAAAAAGTTCAAAGCTCTTTTACCTTACCAGCCCTGAACAGGGCCCTTTGCGGGGCATGCCCCAAAGAATTCAGCTCTTTTGCCTGTAAAAAAAAACACATACAATACCCCCCCCAACATTACAACCCACCACCCACATACCCCTAATCTAACCCAAACCCCCCTTAAATACACCTAACACTAAGCCCCTGAAGATCTTCCTACCTTATCTTCACCATACCAGGTATCACCGATCCGTCCTCGGAAGTCTTGATCCAAGCCTCAGAAGTGTTGATCCAAGCCCAAGTGGGGGGCTGAAGAGTGACGTCCATCCTTGGGCTGAATTCTGGATCCAAGCGGCGGCTGAAGAACTCCATCATCGGGCTGAAGTCGGAAGTCCATCATCGGGATGAAGTCTTCTATCAAGCCGCATCTTCAATCTTCTTTCTTCTGGAGCGGAGCGGAGCCATCTTCTTTCCAACCGACGCGGATCCAACCTCTTCAACCGACGCCTACTCGCCGAATGACGGTTCCTTTAAATGACGTCATCCAAGATGGCGTCCCTCGAATTCCAATTGGCTGATAGGATTCTATCAGCCAATCGGAATTAAGGTAGGAATACTGTTCCGATCAGCCAATAGAATGCGAGCTCATTCTGATTGGCTGATTGGATCAGCCAATCAGATTGAACTTGATTCTGATTGGCTGATTCCATCAGCCAATCAGAATATTCCTACCTTAATTTCGATTGGCTGATAGAATCCTATCAGCCAATCGGAATTCGAGGGACGCCATCTTGGATGACGTCATTTAAAAGAACTGTCATTCGGCGAGTAGGCGTCGGTTGAAGAGGTTGGGTCCGCGTCGGTTGGAAAGAAGATGGCTCCGCTCCGCTCCAGAAGAAAGAAGATTGAAGATGCGGCTTGATAGAAGACTTCATCCCGATGATGGACTTCCGACTTCAGCCTGATGATGGAGTTCTTCAGCCGCCGCTTGGATCCAGACTTCAGCCCGAGGATGGACGTCACTCTTCAGCCCCCCGCTTGGGCTTGGATCAACACTTCCGAGGCTTGGATCAAGACTTTGGAGGACGGATTGGTGATACCTGGTATGGTGAAGATAAGGTAGGAAGATCTTCAGGGGCTTAGTGTTAGGTTTATTTAAGGGGGGTTTGGGTTAGATTAGGAGTATGTGGGTGGTGGGTTGTAATGTTGGGGGGGGTATTGTATGTGTTTTTTTTACAGGCAAAATTGCTGAATTCTTTGGAGCATGCCCCGCAAAGGGCCCTGTTCAGGGCTGGTAAGGTAAAAGAGCTTTGAACTTTTTTAATTTTGAATAGGGTAGGGCATTTTTTTTTTTGGGGGGGGTCTTTGTTATTTTATTAGGGGGCTTAGAGTAGGTGTAATTAGTTTAAAATTGTTGTAATATTTTTCTAATGTTTGTAAATATTTTTTTATTTTTTGTAACTTAGTTCTTTTTTATTTTTTGTACTTTAGTTAGTTTATTTAATTGTATTTATTTGTAGGCATTGTATTTAATTATTGATAGTGTAGTGTTAGGTTTAATTGTAACTTAGGTTAGGATTTATTTTACAGGTAATTTTGTAATTATTTTAACTATTTTAGCTAATAAATAGTTCTTAACTATTTAATAAAAAATAAAATAAAATAAATATAAATCCTAAAATAGCTATAATATAATTATAATTTATATTGTAGCTATATTAGGGTTTATTTTACAGGTAAGTATTTAGCTTTAAATGGGAATAATTTATTTAATAAGAGTTAATTTATTTTGTTAGATTTAAATTATATTTAATTTAGGGGGGGTGTTAGTGTTAGGGTTAGACTTAGCTTTAGGGGTTAATCCATTTATTACAGTAGAGGCGAGATTCGGTCGGCAGATTAGGGGTTAATAATTGAAGTTAGGTGTCGGCGATGTTAGGGAGGGCAGATTAGGGGTTAATACTATTTATTATAGGGTTATTGAGGCGGGAGTGAGGCAGATTAGGGGTTAATAACTTTATTATAGTAGCGGTGCGGTCCGCTCGGCAGATTAGGGGTTAATAAGTGTAGGCAGGTGGAGGCGACATTGAGGGGGGCAGATTAGGGTTTAATAAATATAATATAGGGGTCGGCGGTGTTAGGGGCAGCAGATTAGGGGTACATAAGTATAACGTAGGTGGCGGTCGGCAGATTAGGGGTTAAAATTATTTTATCGAGTGGCGGCGATGTGGGGGGCCTCGGTTTAGGGGTACATAGGTAGTTTATGGGTGTTAGTGTACTTTAGAGCACAGTAGTTAAGAGCTTTATAAACCGGCGTTAGCCCAGAAAGCTCTTAACTACTGACATTTCTGCGGCTGGAGTTTTGTCGTTAGATTTCTAATGCTCACTTCAGCCACGACTCTAAATACCGGCGTTAGAAAGATCCCATTGAAAAGATAGGATACGCAATTGATGTAAGGGGATCTGCGGTATGGAAAAGTGAGTGTTAGACCCTTTAATGACTGACTCCAAATACCAGAGGGCGGTAAAAACCAGCGTTAGGAGCCTCTAACGCTGGTTTTGACGGCTACCGCCCAACTCTAAATCTAGGCCTTTGTATTTAGTTTTATATACTATTTATTTAGTTAATAATTGTAACTTTAATTTAGGACTATTTTTAATTATGTTAAAGTTAGGGGGTATTAGGTTTAGGGTTAGGGTTAGGTTTAAAGTTAGGGGTGTTAGGTTTAGGGGTTAATATTATTTAATTTAGGTTATTGCAAAGTGGGGGCTGGTTTTTAGGGGTTAATAGGTTTAGTTAGTGTTGGCAATGTGGGGGGGTGCTGTTTAGGGGTAAATAGGTTTAGTTTGTGTTGATGAAGTGGGGGGGTGCGGTTTAGGGGTTAATAGGTTTAGTTCGTGTCGGCAATGTTTCAGAACGGCAGTTTAGGGGTTAATAGGTTTATTTAAGGATTTAGTTAGTGTCGGCGATGTCGGGGAACTGCGGCTTAGGGGTTGATAGTTTTAGGTAGTGTTGGCGTTGTGGGGGGGTGCAGTTTTGGGGTTAATAGCTTTATTTAGTGGCGGCGATGTTTGGAAACGGCGGTTTAAGGGTTAATATGTTTCATTCGTGTCTGCGACGTTGGGGAACAGTGGTTTAGGGGTTAATAGCTTTATTATAGAAAGAGTTAGTGTCGGGGGAACTGCAGTTCAGGAATAATGAAAAAATCTGAATATGAATAATGGATCTGAAAATTCGGAAACTAATTTATTCATTTTCGGAATTTTTTGGGATGTACCGATTCAGAAATTCGGATGCATTCCAATCTCCGAATAGGCCAAAATTTGTCCTAATTCTGAATTTGTCCGAAACAAAACGCACATGTCTACCCTTTATGTCAAACATGGAAAATAATCTAATACTATCTTCGTCATATATCCAAGTATAAAGCAATGTCAATGGTTGAGTAAAATATATTTTATATTTTTATCTCTATATCTACTAGTGCATCAAATATGGAGCAATACTTTGCACCAAATTTGAAGCAATAATATTGTAACAATCCATAAGTAATAAAGTTTTTTTCATTTTTATCCCTTTATCTACTAGAGCACCAAATGTAGAGCAATAATATTGTTTTATTATGTGGAGAAATAATATTGTTTGATTTAGAAAGAGTATACAATTTTAATACTTTCTAATTTACTTTTTATGTAATATACTTCATTCTCTTGTAGCATCGAGCATAAGCGTTCTGTGTTTTCAAACACCCATTGATTTCTATGGCGTCTGTGGCCTCAAGGGTGGCGGTTTGAAAACAAGGTAAGCTGCATCGGAATAGACACAAATGTACATGTTAAATGTTTGATACATTGAGAAAAGGGTCAAATAGAGTCGAATGTGAATTCAAAACATCTGTAATGACGCATCGATCTGCGTCGGATTGAGATTGTGGGAGCGTATATTTCGTCACACATTTCAACATTTGACAATCTTGACACTTTGATAATTACGTTGGATCAATCTCGTGACAAATACGATGCGGGATTCAAGCGTATTTTCAGTTGATGCTTTAATAAATATCGCCAATAATGTCAGAACTGCCAAAAGCTTCATGTAAAACCTCAATAAAAGTGTAATGTTAGTGATCTAAGAGAATTCCAATCTCAAATAGTATGCAATCAGTGCTCTCCATTTACAGTAATATGTTAACGCACAATAGATACAGTATATAATTATAGCACAATAAGTGCTGCGTAATGTCAGGGGGTATAGTGAAGGCCTTGATCTCAAAAAGGCTCTGATCACTGATTATAGCAACAAATTCTATTTTAATAGGCTTATTCAATTATTATTCTGTAGTAGATTTCAACTCTGCCAGAATCTGGTGTAGGTGATTCCTATAACAGTTAATATTCTAGAAGTATTGATGAAAAGCTGGAACAGCATGCAGCTAACGGACTTATCATGGCCACTGCCCGGAAGTTCCCCAATACTAATATTTTAACATAGCAAGAGTTGAACAATCAATCACCTAGATTACGAGTTTTGCGTTAGAGGCTGTGCAGTGCTAACGAGCAGTTTATGCTCACTGCTCACTTACAGACAACGCTGGTATTAGGGGTTTTTACAAACCCGGTGTTAGCCGCAAAAAAGTGAGCGAAGAGCAAAATTTTGCTCCACATCTCACCTCAATACCAGCGCTGCTTACGTTAGCGGTGAGCAGGTAAAACATGCTTGTGCACGATTTCCCCATAGGGATCAATGGGGGAGAGCCGGCTGAAAAAAAACCTAACACCTGCAAAAAAGCAGCGTAAAGCTCCTAACGCAGCCCCATTGATTCCTATGGGGAAACAAAAGTTATGTCTACACCTAACACCCTAACATGAACCCCGAGTCTAAACACCCCTAATCTTACACTTATTAACCACTAATCTGCTGCCCCCAACATCGCAGACACCTACATTTTATTTGTTAACCCCTAATCTGCCACCCCTATGTCGCCGCAACCTACCTACATTTATTAACACCTAATCTGCCGCCCCCATTGTTGCTGCCACTATAATAAAGTTATTAACCCCTAAACCTAAGTCTACCCTAACCGTAACACCCCCTAACTTAAATATAATTTAAATAAATCTAAATAAAATTACTACAATTAACTAAATAATTCCTATTTAAAACTAAATACTTACCTATAAAATAAACCATAAGCTAGCTACAATATAACTAATAGTTACATTGTAGCTTGCTTAGGGTTTATTTTTAGTTTACAGGCAACTTTGTATTTATTTTAACTAGGTACAATAGTTATTAAATAGTTATTAACTATTTAATAACTACCTAGTTAAAATAAAGACAAAATTTACCTGGAAAATAAAACCTAACCTAAGTTACAATTACACCTAACACTACACTACAATTAAATTAATTACCTAAATTAAATACAATTAATTACAGTTAAATAAAATTATCTAAAGTACGAAAAAAAACCCCACTAAATTACAGAAAATAATAAAGAATTTACAAGATTTTTAAACTAATTACACCTACTCTAATCCCCCTAACAAAATAAAAAGCCCCCCAAAATAAAAAAAGCCCTACCCTACACTAAATTACAAATAGCCCTTAAAAGGGCCTATTGTGGGGCATTGCCCCAAAGTAATCAGCTCTTTTACCTGTAAAAAAAATTACAAATACCCCCCAACATTAAAACCCACCACCCACACAACCAAACCTACTCTAAAACCCACCCAATCCCCCCTTAAAAAAACCTAACACTAACCCCTTGAAAATCACCCTACCGTGAGAAGTCTTCACCCAACCGGGCAGAAGTCCTCAACAAATCCGACAGAAGTGGTCCTCCAGACGGGCAGAAGTCTTCATCCAACCGGGCAGAAGTGGTCCTCCAGACGGGCAGAAGTCTTCATCCAGACGGCATCTTCTATCTTCATCCATCCGGTGCGGAGCAGGTCCATCTTCAAGACATCAGACGCGGAGCATCCTCTTCATCCGACGGCCGACGACTGACTGAAGGTTCTTTTAAATGACGTCATCCAAGATGCCATCCCTTCAATTCCGATTGGCTAATCCGATCAGCCAATCAGATTGAGCTCGCATTCTATTGGCTGTTCCGATCAGCCAATAGTATGCAAGCTCATTCTGATTGGCTGATTGGATCAGCCAATCAGATTGAACTTGATTCTGATTGGCTGATTCCATCAGCCAATCAGAATATTCCTACCTTAATTCCGATTAGCTGATAGAATCCTATCAGCCAATCGGAATTCGAGGGACGCCATCTTGGATGACATCATTTAAAGGAACCGTCATTCGGCGAGTAGGCGTCGGTTGAAGAGGTTGGATCCGCGTTGGTTGGAAAGAAGATGGCTCCGCTCCGCTCCAGAAGAAAGAAGATTGAAGATGCGGCTTGATAGAAGACTTCATCCCGATGATGGACTTCCGACTTCAGCCTGATGATGGAGTTCTTCAGCCGCCGCTTGGATCCAGACTTCAGCCCGAGGATGGACGTCACTCTTCAGCCCCCCGCTTGGGCTTGGATCAACACTTCCGAGGCTTGGATCAAGACTTCGGAGGACGGATTGGTGATACCTGGTATGGTGAAGATAAGGTAGGAAGATCTTCAGGGGCTTAGTGTTAGGTTTATTTAAGGGTGGTTTGGGTTAGATTAGGAGTATGTGGGTGGTGGGTTGTAATGTTGGGGGGGTATTGTATGTGTTTTTTTTACAGGCAAAAGAGCTGAATTCTTTGGGGCATGCCCCTCAAAGGGCCCTGTTCAGGGCTGGTAAGGTAAAAGAGCTTTGAACTTTTTTAATTTTGAATAGGGTAGGGCATTTTTTTTATTTTGGGGGTCTTTGTTATTTTATTAGGGGGCTTAGAGTAGGTGTAATTAGTTTAAAATTGTTGTAATATTTTTCTAATGTTTGTAAATATTTTTTTATTTTTTGTAACTTAGTTCTTTTTTATTTTTTGTACTTTAGTTAGTTTATTTAATTATATTTATTTGTAGGAATTGTATTTAATTATTGATAGTGTAGTGTTAGGTTTAATTGTAACTTAGGTTAGGATTTATTTTACAGGTAATTTTGTAATTATTTTAACTATTTTAGCTATTAAATAGTTCTTAGCTATTTAATAGCTATTGTACCTGGTTAAAATAAATACAAAGTTACCTGTAAAATAAATATAAATCCTAAAATAGCTATAATATAATTATAATTTATATTGTAGCTATATTAGGGTTTATTTTACAGGTAAGTATTTAGCTTTAAATAGGAATAATTTATTTAATAAGAGTTAATTTATTTTGTTAGATTTAAATTATATTTAACTTAGGGGGATGTTAGTGTTAGGGTTAGACTTAGCTTTAGGGGTTAATCCATTTATTACAGTAGCGGCGAGATTCGGTATGCAGATTAGGGGTTAATAATTGAAGTTAGGTGTTGGCGATGTTAGGGAGGGCAGATTAGGGGTTAATACTATTTATTATAGGGTTATTGAGGCGGGAGTGAGGCCGATTAGGGGTTAATAACTTTATTATAGTAGCAGTGCGGTCCGCTCGGCAGATTAGGGGTTAATAAGTGTAGGCAGGTGGAGGCGACGTTGAGGGGGGCAGATTAGGGGTTAATAAATATAATATAGGGGTCGGCGGTGTTAGGGGCAGCAGATTAGGGGTACATAAGTATAACATAGGTGGCGGTCGGCAGATTAGGGGTTAAAAATTTTTTTATCGAGTGGCGGCGATGTGGGGGGGCCTCGGTTTAGGGGTACATAGGTAGTTTATGGGTGTTAGTGTACTTTAGAGCACAGTAGTTAAGAGCTTTATAAACCGGCGTTAGCCCAGAAAGCTCTTAACTACTGACTTTTTTCTGCGGCTGGAGTTTTGTCGTTAGATTTCTAATGCTCACTTCAGCCACGACTCTAAATACCAGCGTTAGAAAGATCCCATTGAAAAGATAGGATACGCAATTGACGTAAGGGGATCTGCGGTATGGAAAAGTCGCGGCTGAAAAGTGAGTGTTAGACCCTTTAATGACTGACTCCAAATACCAGAGGGCGGTAAAAACCAGCGTTAGGAGCCTCTAACGCTGGTTTTGACGGCTACCGCCCAACTCTAAATCTAGGCCTTTGTATTTAATTTTATATACTATTTATTTAGTTAATAATTGTAACTTTAATTTAGGACTATTTTTAATTATGTCAAAGTTAGGGGGTATTAGGTTTAGGGTTAGGGTTAGGTTTAAAGTTAGGGGTGTTAGGTTTAGGGGTTAATATTATTTAATTTAGGTTATTGCAAAGTGGGGGCTGGTGTTTAGGGGTTAATAGGTTTAGTTAGTGTTGGCAATGTGGGGGGGTGCTGTTTAGGGGTAAATAGGTTTAGTTTGTGTTGATGAAGTGGGGGGGTGCGGTTTAGGGGTTAATAGGTTTAGTTCGTGTCGGCAATGTTTCAGAACGGCAGTTTAGGGGTTAATAGGTTTATTTAAGGATTTAGTTAGTGTCAGCGATGTCGGGGAACTGCGGCTTAGGGGTTGATAGTTTTAGGTAGTGTTGGCGATGTGGGGGGGTGCAGTTTAGGGGTTAATAGCTTTATTTAGTGGCGGCGATGTTTGGAAACGGCAGTTTAAGGGTTAATATGTTTCATTCGTGTCTGCGACGTTGGGGAACAGTGGTTTAGGGGTTAATAGCTTTATTATAGAAAGAGTTAGTGTCGGGGGAACTGCAGTTCAGGAACAATGAAAAAATCTGAATATGAATAATGGATCTGAAAATTCGGAAACTAATTTATTCATTTTCGGAATTTTTTGGGATGTACCGATTCAGAAATTCGGATGCATTCCAATCTCCGAATAGGCCAAAATTTGTCCTAATTCTGAATTTGTCCGAAACAAAACGCACATGTCTACCCTTTATGTCAAACATGGAAAATAATCTAATACTATCTTCGTCATATATCCAAGTATAAAGCAATGTCAATGGTTGAGTAAAATATATTTTATATTTTTATCTCTATATCTACTAGTGCATCAAATATGGAGCAATACTTTGCACCAAATTTGAAGCAATAATATTGTAACAATCCATAAGTAATAAAGTTTTTTTCATTTTTATCCCTTTATCTACTAGAGCACCAAATGTGGAGCAATAATATTGTTTTATTATGTGGAGAAATAATATTGTTTGATTTAGAAAGAGTATACAATTTTAATACTTTCTAATTTACTTTTTATGTAATATACTTCATTCTCTTGCAGCATCGAGCATAAGCTTTCTGTGTTTTCAAACACCCATTGATTTCTATGGCGTCTGTGGCCTCAAGGGTGGCGGTTTGAAAACAAGGTAAGCTGCATCGGAATAGACACAAGTGTACCTGTTAAATGTTTGATACATTGAGAAAAGGGTCAAATAGAGTCGAATGTGAATTCAAAACATCTGTAATGACGCATCGATCTGCGTCGGATTGAGATTGTGGGAGCGTATATTTCGTCACACATTTCAACATTTGACAATCTTGACACTTTGATAATTACGTTGGATCAATCTCGTGACAAATGCGATGCAGGATTCAAGCTTATTTTCAGTTGATGCTTTAATAAATATCGCCAATAATGTCAGAACTGCCAAAAGCTTCATGTAAAACCTCAATAAAAGTGTAATGTTAGTGATCTAAGAGAATTCCAATCTCAAATAGTATGCAATCAGTGCTCTCCATTTACAGTAATATGTTAACGCACAATAGATACAGTATATAATTATAGCACAATAAGTGCTGCGTAATGTCAGGGGGTATAGTGAAGGCCTTGATCTCAAAAAGGCTCTGATCACTGATTATAGCAACAAATTCTATTTTAATAGGCTTATTCAATTATTATTCTGTAGTAGATTTCAACTCTGCCAGAATCTGGTGTAGGTGATTCCTATAACAGTTAATATTCTAGAAGTATTGATGAAAAGCTGGAACAGCATGCAGCTAACGGACTTATCATGGCCACTGCCCGGAAGTTCCCCAATACTAATATTTTAACATAGCAAGAGTTGAACAATCAATCGCCTAGATTACGAGTTTTGCGTTAGAGGCTGTGCAGTGCTAACGAGCAGTTTATGCTCACTGCTCACTTACAGACAACGCTGGTATTAGGGGTTTTTACAAACCCGGTGTTAGCCGCAAAAAAGTGAGCGAAGAGCAAAATTTTGCTCCACATCTCACCTCAATACCAGCGCTGCTTACGTTAGCGGTGAGCAGGTAAAACATGCTTGTGCACGATTTCCCCATAGGGATCAATGGGGGAGAGCCGGCTGAAAAAAAACCTAACACCTGCAAAAAAGCAGCGTAAAGCTCCTAACGCAGCCCCATTGATTCCTATAGGGAAACAAAAGTTATGTCTACACCTAACACCCTAACATGAACCCTGAGTCTAAACACCCCTAATCTTACACTTATTAACCACTAATCTGCTGCCCCCAACATCGCAGACACCTACATTTTATTTGTTAACCCCTAATCTGCCACCCCTATGTCGCCGCAACCTACCTACATTTATTAACACCTAATCTGCCGCCCCCATTGTTGCTGCCACTATAATAAAGTTATTAACCCCTAAACCTAAGTCTACCCTAACCGTAACACCCCCTAACTTAAATATAATTTAAATAAATCTAAATAAAATTACTACAATTAACTAAATAATTCCTATTTAAAACTAAATACTTACCTATAAAATAAACCATAAGCTAGCTACAATATAACTAATAGTTACATTGTAGCTTGCTTAGGGTTTATTTTTAGATTACAGGCAACTTTGTATTTATTTTAACTAGGTACAATAGTTATTAAATAGTTATTAACTATTTAATAACTACCTAGTTAAAATAAAGACAAAATTTACCTGGAAAATAAAACCTAACCTAAGTTACAATTACACCTAACACTACACTACAATTAAATTAATTACCTAAATTAAATACAATTAATTACAGTTAAATAAAATTATCTAAAGTACGAAAAAAACAAACACTAAATTACAGAAAATAATAAAGAATTTACAAGATTTTTAAACTAATTACACCTACTCTAATCCCCCTAACAAAATAAAAAGCCCCCCAAAATAAAAAAAGCCCTACCCTACACTAAATTACAAATAGCCCTTAAAAGGGCCTATTGTGGGGCATTGCCCCAAAGTAATCAGCTCTTTTACCTGTAAAAAAAAAAAAAAAAATACCCCCCAACATTAAAACCCACCACCCACACAACCAACCCTACTCTAAAACCCACCCAATCCCCCCTTAAAAAAACCTAACACTAACCCCTTGAAAATCACCCTACCGTGAGAAGTCTTCACCCAACCGGGCAGAAGTCCTCAACAAATCCGACAGAAGTGGTCCTCCAGACGGGCAGAAGTCTTCATCCAACCGGGCAGAAGTGGTCCTCCAGACGGGCAGAAGTCTTCATCCAGACGGCATCTTCTATCTTCATCCATCCGGTGCGGAGCAGGTCCATCTTCAAGACATCAGACGCGGAGCATCCTCTTCATCCGACGGCCGACGACTGACTGAAGGTTCCTTTAAATGACGTCATCCAAGATGCCATCCCTTCAATTCTGATTGGCTAATAGAATTCTATCAGTCAATCAGAATTAAGGTAGAAAAAATCCTATTGGGTGATGCAATCACTTTTTTAGTGACTTTAAAATGCAGTACCAGACTTGACAGGAGAGGGTTTACCGTTCACTTTTTGTCAGACTCGTAATACCGACGCTATGCAAATCCCATTGAAAATATAGGATACGCAATTGACGTAAGTGGATTTGCGGTATTACCGAGTCTGGCCAAAGAAGTGAGCAGTACACCTGTACCTGCAAGACTCGTAATACCAGCGGGCGTTAAAAAGCAGCATTAGGACCTCTTAACGCTGCTTTTTAAGGCTAACGCACAACTCGTAATCTAGGCCAATATTTGGTGAAATAACCACACCATCACAACCTTAGAGTGCCAAGTTTCTAAAAAAGTACACTTATGTATTACACGTTATATATTTATATGTAAGTTACCCTATTTAGTAATATACTTGCACATGTTATGTAATTGTAATAAAAAACAAGCTTAAAAAACTCAACAATCTGAAAAAATGATACTTAGGCCTAGATTTAGAGTTCGGCGTTATCCGTAAAAACCAGCGTTAGAGGCTCCTAACGCGGGTTTCTTACGCACTCCGGTATTTAGAGTTTATTTACCGCCACTCAAAATACACCTAACGCTCACCTTTCTACCGCCACCTCAGACCCAGTAGTAAACATATACCGCAAAAAAAAAAATCCACGAATCACAAAACAAATATTACACAAAGTACACTTACACTCATACAAACACAACACTATCTTTATTTTTCTTATTTTTTTTTTTTTTCATTAAAATACAAAGGATTAAAGTTGCGAGATCTCGGGTGTTTGAAAAAAATCCACACAAATCCATTTTCCCATTGACTTACATAGACACACGGGAAAAGACCCTCATATACCTACATCTAACTAATAACATTATCACAAACATACACTCATCGATGCATACAAACAATATACACCACATGACATACACAAAATTTTTATTTATTACAAAAAGAACACGATTTAGCGACTTTTTCACACAAGATCATGACGTCACTCACTTTACGAGGAAAACCAGTCTTAGAAAAAAAAAAGAGAAATATTTGGAGCCTCCATTGACTTCTATTGGGAAGACGTGCTCGTGCACGCGAAACCCTCATTTCCCTAACGCACGCAAATAGCGTAGACTGAAAAACTCCAAATACCAGCGCTAGAAAATACATGATTTCATGCGTTAGACCTAGCGATGATAAATAGATCAAGAAATGACTATTTCCCTATGGTGGACATATGGTTTTTAATATTAAATATTCACCACACCAAA